>NW_026709010.1:0-93781 GCF_030490865.1 Poecile atricapillus | reverse complement strand
TAAAAATGGCGGCCGCCGCCCTTCCGGGGTTTAAATGCCCTCGGTCCCGCCCCGCGCAGCCGCTCTGGAGCCCCTCACACCTGTGCCGGCCCCGTCCCGCACACCTGAGGCGGCCCCGCGCCGCGCACGCGCGCTCTGCTGTCCCGAGCTGCGCACGCGCTCCGTGCCCCCGCCCCTCACACCTGTGCGGGCCCCCCCTCTCCCTGGCCTCGCCCCCTTCGTGCCGCGGTCCCGGGGCCGGGCGGGGGCGCCGAGTTCGCAACGGGAACCGCCGCCGCCATCCCGGGCCCGGAACCGATCCCGATCCCGATCCCGGGCCCGGGCCCGGTGCCGCCTCGATCCGCCCGATGGCGGACAGGCGGCGCCGCCCGGGACCCCCGGCAGTTCCCAGGTGCGGTCGGGCTGTGCCCCGTGGCCCCGCTCCTCATGCGGCCCCGCCCCCCCGTGCCGCTGGCCCGCGACTCTCGCTCGGCGCTGGTCGAGCCCCGGCCCGGGGGCTGCTCCCGGCGGGCTCCGCTCCGAGCCCTGCGGGGCCGCGGCTCGGGACGGGGTCTGCAGCGGGGCAAAGTCCTGCCGGTGTCCGCCGGCGGAGCGGTGCCGCCTCTCCCCCGGCCGGCCCCGGGTGGCGGGTCTCGGGGGTGGCGGAGCATGGCCGGATTGGCCGGGACTCGACTCCCCCTCCTGCCGCGATGCCGGGACGGGGCTGACCGAAAGCGGGTGACGGAGCCCGCAAACCGGAGCTGGGATGGGGGGTTCGGGTCCTGCCGGTGTCCGCCCTGGGGTCCCGGGCGGTGCCGCCTCTCCCCCGTGGGGTGGATCGGGATCGGTACCGGCAGCGCCGCGGGAGGGCGGTTCCGGCTGCGGGAGCGCTGCGGGTCCCGGTGCGGACGCGGCGCCCCGGCCTGGGCAGGGCCGGTCCCGCAGCCCCGGAGCGCTCCCGGCCCGGCCCCCCCCGCTCCGCCAGCCCCGAGGCCGCGGCGGGGCCCGAGCCGCGCTGGGCGCCCTCGTCTCCGTCCTTCCCTGCCCCCGGCCCAGCAGCTCCGTGGGGCTCCGGCCCGCCGCGCCCCAGGGGAATGAAGGGGACCGGCGGGGCGGCGCAAGAAGGGACACCCCGATCACAGCGGGTGATTTTAGCCTTACTCTCTTCCGGAGGACAGGAAGAGGAACCCGGCTGCTCCTCGGCTGGCTCAGAGCTCCCACATGCCAGCGGTGGGAGCTGGCTTCCCCACCCTGCCCACTTAAGCCAGGGAGAGCTGGAGCAGCACGGAGGGAGGGCAGCGGTGCAGCCGCTAAGACGGGAGCAGGGGGAATTGACAGCTGCCCCTCCTCACCAGACTAAAAAAAATACCCACGTGGCTTTTCAGTTTTGGATTATCTTTATTTTACAGTTTATAAAAAGCTTTACCCAATGCGTGTGCTCCATGAAACTTCCGTGCCGTCGTGCAAATTGCCGTGGACTTTGACTTCCATGTGCACCTGCTTCACTTTCCTGCCCTGGCCCTGGCAGAGGCCGCCGCGTCCCTCGGTGGATGAAGGTTCCTGACGGTGCAGCAGCGGCCGCCCGCCGCCTTCGGGGCGCCCCGGGGCAGCTCCACCTCGGGTGTTCAAGGGGAGCTCCTCGGGAGCACGGACCACGCAGTGAGGTGTTCTGCCTTTGCGATGGCATTAATTCCTTCAGGAACACGAATAATGTGTTTTTAAAGAGCTTTCTCATGAGTGCCTCAGGGAAATAAAAAAAATGAAATTACGGGACTAACATCCTAATCTTCATTCTTGTATCAGAGGTGAATTCTGAAGGCCCAGAGTCTACAATTCACCAAGTGTTTGGGAGGTCCTGGACAGAGAAGTCCATTTTGGGCTACCAAAAGCACTGGGTACTACATACCTTTGTGGGTTTTCCAAGCAAGGCAAACACCCTAGTCCAGGAGCCAGCCCCGTGGCCTCTCTCCCGGGCCACCCTGGCCAATCCACCCACAAGACATCAATATGATGGATGGCGAAGCAATGGCGTTTATTGCAGGGGAATTTGACAATTTATAACCTAGGGTCACTGTGTTACTCCCATCTACGTACGTCACACCTAAGTGCTATTGGCTAATTGCAGGTTTTGCTATCCTAACAGAGAGGGGGTCTAGCAGCTTCTCGTTAGATCCCGAATTCTTCCGCAGCGCAATGCCCTAGGACTACAACATATTCCCCTCTCTCTATGAATAATTAGTTTGCTAAAATATAAGGTATATTAGTCTTAAAATTCTAATGTTATTTTTTATACGTATTCTAAACACTTTGTCTAACTTATCTATATTATAAAGTTTTAAAAATGGATAATATAAAATTGAATAAAATATAAAATACTTATCTAAAAGGCTAAAAGCTTATAAAATGGATACTACAGTTTTCATTAGTAAATATGAGGCACAAGCGGTGACTAAGTATATTTTTAAAGCATCTGTTGCCTTTCTATAAACAAAATGTAACTTTTTCTAGTCAGCTTTTAACAAAGGATACAAGCTTATTTAAAACACAGGGTCCAAAGATTAGCACGAATAAAATCATCACAACTGGTCCAATCAGGGTAGACACCAGGGTGGTTAGCCACAGAGATTGGTTGAACCAGGACTGGAACCAGTTTTGCTGGGCTTCTCTCTCTGCTCTCCGTTGAGACAGCCTGTCTCGTAGCTCTGCCATGGTGTCTCTCACTACTCCGGTGTGGTCAGCGTAGAAGCAGCATTCTTTGCTCAGGGCGATGCAGAGGCCTCCTTGCTGCATGAATAGAAGGTCGAGACCTCGCCTGTTCTGCAAAACAACTTCAGAGCTTCAGAGAGGGAGGAGACTGACTTTTCTAAAAAGGATATGGATTTCTCAATTCTCTGTAGATCTTCATCTACAGTCATCTGTAGCTGAGAGAGACTCTGACTCTGGGTTATCGGAGCGGAGACACCCGTGGCTGCTCCAGTTGCTCCCAGGCCGAGCAGCATTGCTATTGACAGTCCTGTCAACAGCTCTCTTTTCTGAAGGCGGCCTGCTCGCTCAAGGTACTGGTCCACTTCTTCTTTGGAGTGGTATAGGACCCTGGGATGATAACAGCTAATACACGAAAGTCAGCAGAGGAGTTAAAGCTTTGGGTGTAAATGCAAGGGCTTGACTATTAGATCATGGGTTTTCAGCTTGTACCACAAAACTGGGGCTCACTGCTTCAGGTGTTATAACTATAAACAGCACAATTACTATAAGCAGTTTACCATGTAAATGACACCATGCTTACAAACTCACAGTTAAAACTTTTAACGTTAAATGAACCTTTAAAGATGCTTACACTACCTCTTAAAGGAAAATACTTATATTTTATACTAACATAACAATTACTACACAGACTAAACACTTTATCTTAAACTATTATCTAACTACTTTTAACACACGTGTTCTGGTATATATGTAGTCTAAGCGTGAAAGCAATTTGTTAAAAGGATAAACACACAATTACAATTTACTTTATATATAGTTAGATGGAGTCTCTACACTTCCCAAATCTTCTACAGAATTTCTCCAACACGATTCAGTCCTGAATGTTCACTGCTCCTGTGATGTCAGCTGGCAGCTGATCGGTGACTGAGGGCTTCGATGTTCAAGTTGTTCCTCAAACCCTTCTAAATCTTAAAACAAAGGACAACTGAAAAATTAATAGAAACACCACATCATAATAACAACATAAAATTTCTGTTGGCAACTGTCTGTGTATTGTTCAGACACAACTGTGTCCTGACAGCTCCACTTCTGATCCAAGTCTGGAGTACCAAGGCTGTGTGATGACTTCTCTGTTCACTGGATCTCGTGTGTTCAGAGGCAGACAGTCTGGTCAAATGGACAGGTGACTTTTCTGAACCTGCCAACAAAACACAGGCACTTCTCTCTTAAAGTTAATGAATTACACTAATCAAATTGCTTTGAGGGTATCATTTCCCCGTTTTCTTAAAAAAATAAAAATGAATGTATTTCTGTTCAACATTAACACAAAACCTTATACACAATCAGTAAAAACCTATAACAGTTAAAAATCAATCAATATAAAAATACTGTTAATTATTAAAACACTGCACCAGCATCTCATATTTAACAAACAAACAGAAACAAAAAATCAGTGAAGGATTGGATCATCACCTCTGGAAAATGATTCTCCAAGCCCACTTCAAAATTGATCCAGCTGTTATATTAATAGGGTCAAATTGCAAAGTCAAAAAGTGACTCAAATCCTGATTTAGGACAGAAAACATCTGGATCTGTTAGCAAACATTCTGTCCAGGTAAAGTTAAGACTTGGCCAGGGCCTTAGACTTTAAACTGGAAAGATGCCTCTTAACTCATTTTTAAAACAAGGTTTTCAATTGCAACAGCTATGAGATGCTTACAGCACAGCAAACTGTTAAAATGCATTTGTACAAAGCAAATGATCAGAAGTCTTAGGTACCAGACTAATTAAATCATTAGCAGTTGGTTTCATTTGAAGCTTCTTTTATGGCAGCTAATCCTTAGCAATGGTATATCTTTTTAAAATTCTGGAAACACTGAAAAATAATAAAGTTATAGCAAACAAAACTGCAAAAATTGCAACAACTAAATAGAACTCCCAATGAAGTCTAGGGTGTCACAGTCTGCATTCATTTCTGTCCACAAGCAGGTGTTCATCAGTGGTTTATCACAGTTGCTTCAGTTGTAGTTGTCTTCATATTTCTAGGAAAATAACTATACTTTGCAATTTAAACAAGTGTTTCTAATAAAACATAAAACAATTTAAATTAAACAACATTTAAACTTAACAATAATTATTTATAACAAAAGGAAATAACAAACTTAACCTTAAAAGAATATCCAAGTTAGAAAACTCAACCCAAAAACATTCAAGCCCAAACATTACAAAACTTGACTATCCTCAATTCTACCAACACCCAATCTATACCAAATAAAAACACAACTCAATCTTATTCTGTTACTACAAAAAGCAACTAAAAGCCTGATATATACTCCTTAAACACAATATAACAATAACATGGATTCACTATAAAAATTATAAAAATAAACCAAATACATCACAATTCTATGTTATCTAGCTTTGAGAATAACCCACAATAACTGCAAATATTACTAAAAATACTCATTCACAACAAGAATTTGCCTAATATATGTTCAAATTAGTTAAAATTCTAAAGTGCAGCTTCTCTAAAAAAAAGCCACAACACAGGATTGGGCAAGTTGTCATTTAGCTTTTGTAGCACTTTTCAGGAACATCAAGTCTAATTTTTAAATTAAAATCTAAAATCCAAATTGA
This sequence comes from Poecile atricapillus, assembly GCF_030490865.1. Lineage (NCBI taxonomy): Eukaryota > Metazoa > Chordata > Aves > Passeriformes > Paridae > Poecile > Poecile atricapillus. Next base: position 88,459 of record NW_026709010.1, on the reverse strand, counting down.
TATCTATGCTGTTATATGTGTTTTATTTACCAAAAAAAAATTAACATTAAAATTTCCTTATTAAAATTGTCAAAAACTCAGCAAATGGGTAATATATAATTAACATAACTTTAAAATTACTGAAACAAAGCAAGAATCTTTTAAGTTTCTTGGGATACAAAAATACAGCATTTAAACTTTTTAATCTATTTTTAAAGGCACTTCAATAAAAACTTATTTTTAAATCTCAATTTTAATTACAACAATTTGCTAATTTATAAATAATACAATTTATAAAGCTTCTAATTTTTAAATTGTCTAATTAAAACTCTCTCTTTTTTATCACTCACATATTTAGTGTGCAAAACCCCTGTAAGAATAAAACCTGCTTTAAATATCTTAGGCATCGAGCCACACACACGCCTATGAAATTCAGTGCAGCAGTGACAAAAAAGGGAATTATTTCCTTAACCTGCGAATAATCACCTCTAAGATTCTGTGATGCAGTTGCCACTGCACACAGCCACAAGCGGCCTTTTTATGAACAGGCAAAAGAACAAAGGCAATCCCAATTTCTCCCTTCTTGTCTGCAAAGAAACAGAGAAGGGAGAGATGCTTCTCAGAGGAGCATGGTAAAAAGACACGTGGTGTAGAATATGGAACAGCTGATGGTTCAGCATCTCTTCCACTGCAAGATCTAGGGGATAGCTGATGATACCCTGGAGGCAGGAGTAGGAATATAAAGGAGCTCAAGGCTATCTGCTCTTAGGTTTTAGCACTGTGACCTTTACCTTAACTTACATTTAAGTGTTTCTTACAGTGTAAATCCCTTTTGTTTTGATTTTAACAGAGTACAAGAATTCAGTGAAGTAACAGTGGCATACAGCCTTTAATTTCCCCTGGTCTTCTCACCCAGCAATGAGGTCTCACAACAACAATACAACAATAAATAGTTATAGAAGGTAACTCACTGTGCTGAAGAGTTCTTCAGAAGGATGGGAGCCACAATTGAGGCAGATCCTTGGACAGACAAGCCAGAGGTGTTTAGGCCTTGTGTTTCCTTGTTACCCCAGAACCAGCCCCTAAAAGGGAACACAAAGTTCACACGCTTGTATTTGAAATGAACACCATCTAAAGAACAAAACATCCTAAAAAAGCTACATATCATACAAATAATCCAGCTAGCTTCTTTATGCTGCTTTTCTGTGGAGCAACAACTTTACAGAATTAGATCTTGCTCTATCAATACAATGTTTTATTATTGATGGGCTTGTTAAAATCAGAGTGAACTCCAAGCACCCAGATATTCACAGCAGGCAAACATCTCTCTGAATACAACTGAAAAGGCCAGAAGGGCTGCTCCATGTTACCTGTAGTAGCCATGTTTGTCTCTGGAGTACATCAGGTGATCAATGCATGGCCTTTCATCTATTTTTTTTTCCCCCCTGTGTTCCTCCTTTCCATCCTTCTGCGTAGCCTTGTAGCAGATAAATCTGTTCAATAAAGGGCCCACCTGACTCTGAGCAGAAGGCAAAGCAGAGGATTTGTCAGCATGAAAACCCACACTGCAAAGATGAACGGGCATCAGTGGCAGTTAAAAATCTGCTAGAAATGCTAATATACTAATATACACTACCCTCTTCCCTGATTTCCATATAAAAAAGGAAAGGAAGTTGTGTGTGAGCCAGAAAAGCTAAAAGGCTCGGGCAATGTGCTCACCTGCCATCCCACACAGCTGGGTGTGACTTAATGCACCAAACACCAGGGAATCGTTGCCAGCTGGGCGATGGACACCACGAAGCACACAGGTTTTCAGTGCTGTCAGCAGCTGCAACGGGAGGATTGCCTCTGAGAAACTTACCAAAACAATGAAAATAAAAAAAAAAAAAAAATTAACATCTATTTTCACAACATGTGTTTAAATTTATATACTATATTCATTTATATATAACACACAATATATAAAGTATCAAAATATATTATTTTAACATGTATACATATATTATTATATATTAAATATATTATATACATTTTAATTATATATATATTTATTATATATATAATACATCTATTAAATAAATATAATGTAGATATATAGATTAAACATAAACCTGTTTGTATATATTTGCATTACTTCTATTTCTTTACTTTTCTGGTTGCACATATCTCTATATCTTTATATATTTAATATACATTTCTATGTTTTTATTTTTGTAGTATTTATTTAAAAGCCCCGAAGCAAACCTAATAAAAACCAAACAGTCCCTTTGTCGTGGTTTTGAACCAGTAATTAACAAACAAGGGGGAAAAAAGAATTATTATTTTTCTGTTGTGAGATATGGATTAAAATAAGAGCAAACTAGGCATAAAACTTAAAAGGAATAAAGAGAAGTTTATTGACAAACTACAAGAATAAGAACACCAGAATAAACTTTTAGAAAAACCTTTTCATTTCTTACTGCTCACTATTCTTTTGTTCACATGACAACAGAGACAAAAACTTTATAATTTTGATGGTTTAAACAGTTCTACTTCTTTTTATAGTCTTTTCCTCAGTTTCTGTAGAGAAACAGAAGTTCCTTTCTGTTAATTTATGGAGTTTTTCACAAGAAAACTATTTTTGTTATAGTTTCTCGTTCTTCTGATATCAGCTGCTCAGAGCTGTTATTATCAGAGCCCACCCCTCCTATTCCACATCACTCTGAAATGTTATAGGTCATTAGTTTGGGGATAGTATTTTTAAGGATAAGTGAGTCAAAGGCAAAAAGGTATTCTTCATCTGCTCCTGTGAGCTTCACTAGAAAAACAGTTTTCTCATTGCCTCTCAAGGCTTCAAATCTCCCAGCACTTCACTATACCACAATTACTCCACTTTTTACTCAAATTTACACTTTGAACACTTTATTCCTCCCCATACTCTATTATGAATTAAAGGAGTTCTTTTCAGGACTTCATTGTCTATTTCCATAGTTTTAACAGAAAGATATTTCAGCTTAATTAAAGCATCTTCTTAATTCTCTACCTTTCTTGAAGTTTTCTTTTCTTTCTTACCACTAGTAGTTTATAAAGTCTCTTTTCATGTGGATCACTTTCCTTTTCTCTTTCTGGACGAAAAGATTAATCCGCAAGTTTCATCTGGATAAGAAAGAGTTAAAATCTTGCCCAGGCTTTTGCAGATGGTTCTGTGATCTCTGCCGGAGCAGCAGCTGGAGCTGTCTTCGATAGAAGATTCTTCATGGCTGCTCTGCAGTGTAGTTGCTGTCTCAGCCTGCCGCAGGTCTAAAGCTTTTCTTCTTTACTCGGCAGTTTTCTGGTAAATTCTATCACAGCAAAACCTGCAGCTAAGCCAGGAACCGGCCTGGCCCGGCTCAGCCCGGGGCAAGCCCCCGCCGGCCCCCATCTCCCGGGCGGGAGAACGGCAGGCCCAGCTCGGCCCCCCCCCCACCCAGGCCGCATGGCCTGGGCAGAGAACGAGAGGCCAGCCGGAGCTCCGCCACTCTTCACCGCCAGGAAACAAAGAAAAACTACAGACTTCTGGGTGTACACTTTAAGGTGGGGTTCACAAGTTGATTTTACTTTTCAATGGCTAAAACTGCTGTCAATTCTCAGCAATGACCGATAATTGGTCAAGAGAAAAGACTCCCAGGAGACTTCAGCAACTTTAACTTTCTTAAAGGTAAAGGAACTCTATGACACCCTTTATCTTAAACGGTATTTAAAAATCTTTTAATATATATTTTTTATCAGATTTATATACCTTGTTGATATACGTAACACATAACATATCCTAAAATATATCATATTACCATCTATACGTACAGAAATCATATTATAGATTATAAATCAATATATATGTATATATTTCTTTTACTTATTTTTACTTATTTTTATGCCTACATATATATATATATATATTTCTCTATACCTTTACATATTCATTCTTGAAATATTTTATTTATTTTTTTCTTATTTATTTAAAAACCCTGCCTCTAACTAAATAAAAACCAAGCAGCCCGTTTATCTTCAATATTTTTTAGTATCTATTTTGATCATCATTATACTTCCAGGTATATACTCGGTGGATAAAGTCCCCCCGACCCGCCCGCACCTCTCACCGTTCCGGCACACAGAGCATCCCCTCCTCGGGCCGCTCTGGACCCAGCGCCGGGGAGCGACCGTTGGGAGCCGAAGCCATCGGGGGGTTCCTCCATTTCCCCGGGCCGGGGGGAGAGCACGGAGCGAGAGGAGCGGCGGGAAGGTACGGGTCGCCGCGAGGGCCAACCCCAAAAACGCGGCCGCGGCAAGGACCCCGTCAGAGAGAGGCATCCTCACCGCTGCCTGTCGGCGCCCGGCTGGCTCGCGTCCGGCCCCGGCGCCGCTGAGCGTACAGCCCGTGTCGGCACGGCCGGAAAAGCCGCGGAAAATTGCGCCGGAGCGGCGTCGGCGTCGGGGTGTTTGTCAGGCAGTCGAGTAGACACCCACCGCCCGGGGTCCTTGCATTTTCCCGCCTTTTCGGCCGCCATGCTTGGAAGGTCAAAGCCAGCCGCGACTCAGCAGCCATCTTGTGAGTGGCGTGACATCACTTCTGCCCTTCCTCGTCGCCATCTTTGTTGTGGCTGAAGCCACTTCTGGCCGAGCGGCCATCTTTGTTGTGGCACGATCGAGGCCCCCGCTGCTCTCAGCGCGTCTGTCTACCTTACTTGCCTGAACGAAAAACCCGACGAAGCCGGCCGACTCCGAGCACTCCGCCCGATTTTCCGCCGCCTTTCCCGGGGCGAGGACGGTGGCGGCGGGGCTCAGCGGCTCCGGAGCTGGGCTAGATCAGGACCCCCAAAATGGGCATTGGGACCCCCAAAATGGGGATCAGGACCCCCAAAATGGGCATTGGGACCCCCAAAATGGGGATCAGGACCCCCAAAATGGGCACCGGGACCCCCCTGAACGTCCCAGGAGCTCTGCAAGGTCCCCCTGTCCCCGTTGAGACCCCCGAGATGTCCCCAAATGCCCCCAGATGTCCCCAAACACCCCCAGATGTCCCCAAACACCCCCCAGGTGTCCCTGAGCCCCCCCAGGAGCCCCCAAACGCCCCCCAGGTATCCCCAAACACCCCCAGATGTCCCCAAACGCCCCCCCAGACCCCCAGACCCCCCCAGGAGCCCCCAAACGCCCCCCAGGACCCCCGGAGCCCCCAGCCCCACCTGCAGCACGGCGCGGGCGCGGCGCAGCCCCTGCACGGCGCGGTGATACTGCGGCAGGTCTGCCATGTCCCCACTGTCCCCATCTGTCCCCTCGGGCTCACCCAGAGCAGCCAGAGCCTCCTGCAGGGCGGCCACGCGACGAGTCTGGGCCTGGGGGGGACATGGGGGGGTCACAGGGGGGTCACAGGGGTCACAGGGGGGTCTAAGCCTGGGGGTGTCCCCAGTGTCCCCCACCCCTCAGGGGTGTCCCCAGAGCCCCCCAGCCGTCCCCCAGCGCTGACCGTGGCGTCGCGGCGCAGCGGGAACTCGGCGAAGCTGCGGCGCATGAGGTCGTGGGGGCGCAGGGCGGGGGCGCGGAGCAGCAGCAGAATCATGGGGTACGTCAGGCGGAACCGCGACTGCAGCGGGGACGGACGGCCCTGGGACGGGGGACAGGAGAGGGGACACGTGGGGACAGGAGAGGGGACATGTGGGGACAGGAGAGGGGACACGGTGGGGACAGGAGCAGTGACACAGCGGGGACAGGAGAGGGGACAGGAGAGGGGACAGGAGAGGGGACACGTGGGGACAGGAGAGGGGACACGGTGGGGACAGGAGAGGGGACACGTGGGGACACGGTGGGGACAGGAGAGGGGACACGGTGGGGACAGGAGAGGGGACACGGCGGGGACAGGAGAGGGGACACAGTGGGGACAGGAGAGGGGACACGGTGGGGACAGGAGAGGGGACACAGTGGGGACAGGAGAGGGGACAGGAGAGGGGACACGTGGGGACAGGAGAGGGGACACGGTGGGGACAGGAGAGGGGACACGGTGGGGACATGGCGGGGACAGGAGAGGGGACATGGTGGGGACAGGAGAGGGGACACGGTGGGGACATGGCGGGGACATGGCAGGGACAGGAGAGGTGACACAGTGGGGACAGGAGCGGGGACATGGTGGGGACACGTGGGGACACGGTGAGGACACGGCGGGGACAGGAGAGGTGACATGGTGGGGAAACATGGCGCGGACATGTGGGGACACGGTGGGAACACGGTGGTGACACGGCGGTGACACGGTGGGAACATGGCGGTGACACTGGGGACACAGTGGGGACACAGCGGTGACACGGCAATGACACAGTGGTGACACTGTGGGGACACAGGGGGAACATGGCGGTGACACAGCGGTGACACAGTGGGGACACAGCAGGGACATGAGGGGAACATGGTGAGAACATGGCGGTGACACTGTGGGGACACACTGGGAACATGGCGGTGACACCGCGGGGACACGGTGGGAACATGGCAGTGACACTGTGGGGACACAGCAGTGACACAGTGGTGACATGGCGGGGACACAGCGGTGACACGGCGGGAACACGGGGGGAACACGGGGGGAACATGGCGGTGACACTGTGGGGACACACTGGGAACATGGCAGTGACACTGTGGGGACACGGGGGGAACATGGCGGTGACACTGTGGGGACACGGGGGGAACACGAGGGGAACACAGTGAGAACATGGCAGTGACACTGTGGGGACACGGGGGGAACATGGCGGTGACACTGTGGGGACACGGGGGGAACACGAGGGGAACACAGTGAGAACATGGCAGTGACACTGTGGGGACACGGGGGGAACATGGCGGTGACACTGTGGGGACACACTGGGAACATGGCGGTGACACTGTGGGGACACACTGGGAACATGGCGGTGACACAGCGGTGACACAGTGGGGACACAGCGGGAACACGAGGGGAACACAGTGAGAACATGGCAGTGACACGGCGGTGACACGGTGGGAACATGGCAGTGACACTGTGGGGACACACTGGGAACATGGCAGTGACACCGCGGGGACACACGCCAGGCACTGACCAGCATCATGCGGTGCAGATCCGACAGCTCGGGCACGGCTCCCTTGCAGAGGATGATGACGGTGCCGGTGGCGTCCAGCCCGCGGCGGCCGGCGCGCCCCGACATCTGCGTGTACTCGCCTGTGGGGACGCAGAGCCGCCGGCGTCTTCTCCTCACGGATCCTCCCACTCTTCCCCTCACGGCTCCTGCCCTTCCTCCCCTCACCTTTCCCGTCGCTTTTCCCGCTGCTTTCCCCTCGTGTTTGCTGCTCTTTCTCCCTCAGATTTTCCGCCTTTTTGCTCTCTCATTTCCCACCATTTTTCCCCTCACGTTTTCCCGCTCTTTTCTCCCCTCAGGATTCCCGCTCTTTTCTCCCCTCAGTTTTCCCGCTCTTTTCTCCCCTCACGTTTTCCTGCTCTTTTCTCCCCTCACGTTTTCCCGCTCTTTTCTCCCCTCAGGATTCCCGCTCTTTTCTCCCCTCACGTTTTCCCCCATTTTCTCCCCGTTTCCCCATTTTCTCTCTTCACATTTTCCCCCATTTTCCCCTCATGTTTCCCACTGTTTCCACCCTCACATTTCCTGCCCTTTTCCTCTCACGTTTCTGCCCTTTTTCCCTCACGTTTCCGCTCTTTTTTCCCCTCACGATTCCCGTCGCTTTTCCCGCTGCTTTCCCCTCGTGTTTGCTGCTCTTTCTCCCTCAGATTTTCCGCCTTTTTGCTCTCTCATTTCCCACCATTTTTCCCCTCACGTTTTCCCGCTCTTTTCTCCCCTCACATTTTCCCCCATTTTCTCCCCGTTTCTCCATTTTCTCCCCTCACGTTTTCCCCCATTTTCCCCTCACGTTTCCCACTCTTTCCACCCTCACATTTCCTGCCCTCTCCTGCCCGTGTTTCTTTTTCCCTCACGTTTCTGCTCTTTTTTCCCCACACCTTTCCCGTCGCTTTTCCCGATGCTTTCCCCTCATGTTTGCTGCTCTTTCTCCCTCAGATTTTCTGCCTTTTTACCCTCTCGTTTCCCCTCTCTTTTCCTCTCACGTTTCTCACTCTTTTCTCCCCTCACGTTTTCCCGCTCTTTTCTCCCCTCACGTTTTCCCTCACGATTGCAACTCTCCTCCCTCCATTTCTCCTCTTTCCTCCCATTTCTCCTCACTCTTTCCTCCCCTATTTCTACATTTTCCCAATTGCCTTTTCCCCCATTTTCCCTCTCCGCTTTCTCCCATTTTCCCTCTCCGCTTTCTCCCATTTTCCCCTCTCAGCTTTCTCCCATTTTCCCTCTCAGCTTTCTCCCATTTTCCCTCTCCGCTTTCTCCCATTTTCCCTCTCAGCTTTCCCCCATTTTCCCTCTCAGCTTTCTCCCATTTTCCCTCTCAGCTTTCTCCCATTTCCCCTCTCAGCTTTCTCCCATTTTCCCCTCAGCTTTCTCCCATTTTCCCCTCAGCTTTCTCCCATTTTCCCCTCAGCTTTCTCCCATTTTCCCTCTCAGCTTTCCCCCATTTTCCCTCTCAGCTTTCTCCCATTTTCCCTCTCCGCTTTCTCCCATTTTCACCTCAGCTTTCTCCCATTTTCCCTCTCCGCTTTCCCCCATTTCCCCCTCACGTTCCCACCCGCTCTCCCCCCAGCCCCACATCCAGCCCCTCACCGGGCAGGAGATCCCGGAAGCCATTCCCGTCGTGTTTGCGGATGGAATCGAAGGCGACGGTCCTCGCCGGCATGTTCACCCCCATGGCGAAGGTCTCGGTGGCAAACAGCACCTGGGCCAGGCGTGGGGCAGCCATGGGGTGGGATCCCCGTGCCCCACAGCTGGCTGTGCCGTTTTTCCCCGCTCACCTTCACCAGCCCCTGGCTGAAGAGCATCTCCACCACCTCCTTGAGCAGCGGCAGGACCCCGCCGTGGTGGACGCCGATGCCGCGCTGCTGCAGCTCCGACAGCTGCAGCACCTGCGGGGAGGAACGCGCTGGATCCCCTCCTCCAGGTACCAACCCTTCCCTCTTTACACCTCACACCCCAAAATCGCCCTCCCTGTCCCCGTGGGACCCTAAAATCACCCAAAATCGCCCTCCCTGTCCCCTCACACCCCAAAATCGCCCTCCCACACCCCAAAATCACCTTCCCACACCTCAAAATCGCCCTCCTTGTTCCCCTCACACCCCAAAATCACTGTCCCACACCCCAAAATTGCCCTCCCACGCCCCAAAATCTCCCTCCCGGTGCCCTCACACCCCAAAATCGCCCTCCCACACCCCAAAATCGCCTTCCCACACCCCAAAATCACCCTCCCCACACCCCAAAATCACCCTCCCACACCCCAAAATCACCCTCCCCACACCCCAAAATTGCCGTCCCACACCCCAAAATCACCTTCCCACACCCCAAAATCACCCTCCCACACCCCAAAATCGCCCTCCTTGTTCCCCTCACACACCAAAATCACTGTCCCACACCCCAAAATCTCCCTCCCACACCCCAGAATCTCCCTCCTCATCCTCTCGGGGCCCCACCTGTGGCAGGCGCCGGTCGGAGCCGCGCAGCCGGGCCAGGCAGCGCGTCAGGAAGAGCCGGACCTGGGCGCGCTCGGCGCCGCTCAGCAGCTCCAGGGAGCCCAGGGCGGCCGCCTGCTCCTCGCAGCGGCCACGGGAGAAGGTGAAGGTGACGGCCGGGAGCAGCTCCCGCTCACGGAGGGTCTGCAGCAGGGACAGCCAGACCCCACACTCCTGGGGGGAGAGAAGGGTCAGGGGGACCCCCAAACTGACCCATGGGACCCACAAACTGACCCCAGACCCACAAACTGCCCCATGGGACCCCCAAACTGCCCCATGGGACCCACAAACAGCCCCCAGACCCACAAACTGCCCCATGGGACCCCAAAACAGCCCCCAGCCCCATGGAGGGTCTGCAGGAGGGACAGCCACACCCCACACTCCTGGGGGGAGAGAAGGGTGAGGGGGACCCCCAAACTGCCCCATGGGACCCCCAAACAGCCCCCAGCCCCATGGAGGGTCTGCAGGAGGAACAGCCAGACCCCACACTCCTGGGGGGGGAGAACAGGGTCAGTGGGACCCCCAAACTGCCCCATGGGACCCACAAACTGACCCCAGCCCCATGGGACCCCCAGTACCTGCCCAGGGTTGGGGGTTTGGGGTCACTGGGACCCCCTGGGACCCCCAGTACCTGCCCAGGGTTGGGGGCTCCCATGGTGGGCTGCCGTGCCCCGAAGCTCTGCGCGTGTTTGCTGCTCTGCTCCTTCTTGGCCTCCACCGCTGCGTAGTACCTGGGACAGGGGAGGGGCAGGTTTGGGACAGGTTTGGGGCAGAATTGGGTCAGAATTGGGGCAGAATTGGGTCAGGTTTGGGTCAGGTTTTGGGTCAGGTTTGGGTCAGGTTTTGGGTCAGGTTTGGGTCAGGTTTTGGGGCAGGTTTGGGTCAGATTTGGGTCAGAATTGGGTCAGAATTGGGTCAGGTTTTGGGGCAGGTTTCGGGGTCAGATTTAGGCAGAGATTTTGGGTCTGATTTTGGGCAGGTTTTGGGTCAGGTTTTGGACACATTTTGGGGTCAGATTTTGGGTCAGCTTTGGGTCAGCTTTGGGTCAGGTTTTGGGTCAGCTTTGGGTCAGCTTTGGGTCAGGTTTGGGGTCAGGTTTGGGGTCAGGTTTGGGTCAGAGTTTGGAGCAGGTTTTGGGGCAGGTTTTGGGGCAGGTTCAGGGCAGGTTTTGGGTCAGATTTTGAGTTAGATTTGGGTCAGGTTTTGGGTCAGGTTTGGATCAGATTTGGGTCAGAATTGGGCAGGTTTTGGGTCAGGTTTTGGGTCTGATTTGGGTCAGGTTTGGGGTCAGGTTTGGGGTCAGGTTTGTGTCAGGTTTGGGTCAGATTTAGGCAGAGATTTTGGGGCAGATTTGGGTCAGGTTTTGGGGCAGGATTTGGGGTCAGTTTAGGGTCAGGTTTGGGTCAGATTTGGGTCAGAATTGGGCAGGTTTTGGGTCAGATTTGGGGCAGATTTGTGTCAGGTTTTGGGCAGGATTTGGGTCAGATTTTGGGTCAGATTTAGGCAGGATTTGGGTCAGATTCAGGCAGTTTCAGGTCAGATTTTGGGTCAGATTTAGGCAAGATTTGGGTCAGATTTAGGCAGTTTCAGCTCAGATTTGTATCAGGTTTTGGGGTCAGATTTTGGGTCAGTTTCAGCTCAGGTTTGTGTCAGGTTTTGGGTCAGGTTTCAGGGCAGATTTTGGGTCAGATTCAGGCAGTTTCAGGTCAGATTTGGGTCAGGTTTTGGGTCACATTTAGGCAGGATTTGGGTCAGATTCAGGCAGTTTCAGTCTCAGATCTGGGTCAGGTTTTGGGGTCAGATTTTGGGTCAGTTTCAGGTCAGGTTTGTGTCAGGTTTTGGGTCACATTTAGGCAGGATTTGGGTCAGATTCAGGCAGTTTCAGCTCAGATCTGTATCAGATTTTGGGGGTCTCACCCCTGGGTGCTGAAGGCCCCCCCTGGGCCCAGCAGCTGGAACAGCTGGTGCCGGTTCCGGGCGCTGTTCCCGGTGAACAGGAAATGCTCCAGCGGCACCGGGCGGCGCGGGGTGCTCAGAACACGGACACAGCGACGCTTGGTGCGACTGACGGGGTGAGAGACACCCTGAGAGACCCCCAGGGACCCCCAAACCACCCCTGGGACCCCCCAAAACCTCCCCAGGGACCCCCAAAACCCCCCACGACCCCCCAAACCCCCCTGAGAACCCCCATAAACCCCTCAGAGATCACTAAAGCCCCTCCAAGATCCCCCAAAGCCCCCAGATCCCCCCCATGTCCCTCTCAGAGACCCCCAAAGATCCTCAGGACCCCCCCCAAACCCCCCCAGGATCCCCAAACCCCCCTGAGAAGCCCCCAAACCCCCTGAGGACCCCCCAAAATCCCCCGAGAACCCCCCAAAGCCCTCTCAGGACACCCCAAACTCCTCCAAGACCCCCTCAAACCCCCTGAGGACCCCCCAAACCCCCCGGGGATTCCCCAAAGCCCCCCCAGGACCCCTCAGGACCCCCCCAAAGCCCCCCCAGGACCCCCCAAAGCCCCCCCAGGACCCCCCAAAAGCCCCCCCAGGCCGTACCCGACCCACTGGGCGAACTCGAGGGCGTTGGGGACGGTGGCGCTGAGCAGCACCAGCTTCACGTGCTCGGGCAGCAGGATCAGCACCTCCTCCCACACCACACCCCTCTGGGGGGCACGGGGGGGTCAGGGGGACCCTAAAACACCCCAAAAACACCCCAAAACACCCCCAGGAACCCCCAAAACCCCCCAAAACACCCCCAGGAACCCCCAGAGATCCCCTAAACCACCCCAGAACCCCCCAAAACCCCCCAGACCACCCCAAAACCCCCCCAGGATCCTCCAGAGCTCCCCAAAACCCCCCCAGGACCCCCCAGAACTCCCCTAAACCCCCCCAGGACCCCCCCAGAGCCCCTCAGGACCCCCCAAACCCCCCCCAGAGCCCCCCAGGACCCCCCAGACCACCCCTAAACCCTCCCAGGACCCCTCAGAGCCCCCCTAAACCACCCCAGACCCCTCCTAATCACTTCAGGACCCTCCAGGGCTCCCCAAAGCCCCCCAGAGCCCCCCAGAGCCCCCCCAGAGCCCCCCAGAGCCTCCCCAAAGCCCCCCAGAGCCCCCCAGAGCCCCCCCAGAGCCCCCCCAAAGCCCCCCAGAGCCCCCCCAGAGCCCCCCCAGAGCCCCCCAGAGCCCCCCCAGAGCCCCCAGCCCCACCTCATCGTCGTTGACGCAGTGAACCTCGTCGAAGATCACCCACTCCAGGTCCCGGATGGCGTCGGAGCCGTTGGACAGCATCGACCTGGGGGGGAGGAAATGGGGCTGGGGGGGGTCCCGGGGGTCCTGAACCCCTCCCCAGGACCCCCTAGGACACCCCAAAGCCCCCCCAGGACCCCCCAGGACCCCTCCCCAGCTGAGGATCTCGGTGCTCATCACCAGCCACGCGGCCTCGGGGCGCAGCCGCACGTCCCCTGTCAGCAGCCCCACGTCCCCGAAGGTGTCGCGGAAATCCCCAAACTTCTGCTTGGACAAAGCCTTGATGGGGGAGGTGTAGATGGACCTGGGGGGGACACGGGGGGGTCACCCCAAAAAAACTGTGGGGGTTTTGGGGTCCCCTCAACGGTTTTGGGGTCCCTGGGGGCAGTTTTAGGGTCCCTGGTGCAGTTTTAGGGTCCCCCAGAGCAGTTTTGGAGTCCCTGGTGCAGTTTTGGGGTCTCACTGGGTCCTCCAGAACAGTTTTAAGGAGTCTGAGAGCACTTTTAGGGATCCCCAGAATGGTTTTGGGGTCCCAGGGCAGTTTTGGAGTCCCTGAGGGCAGTTTTAGGGTCCCCCAGAGCAGTTTTGGGGCCCCCTGGTGCAGTTTTGGGGTCTCACCGGGTTTCCAGAGCAGTTTCAGGGACTCCTGGGGTGGTTTTGGGGTCCCTGGGGCAGTTTTGGGGTCCCTGGGGCAGTTTTAGGGACCCCCAGCCCAATTATAGGGACCCCCAGCCCAATTTTGGGACCCTCAGCCCAATTTTGGGGTCCCCCAGCCCCATTTTGGGACCCCCAGCCCCATTTTGGGACCCCCAGCCCCATTTTGGGGTCCCCCAGCCCCATTTTGGGGTCTCACCGTGTCATGTGGCGCCGGGCCAGCCCCATGGCGTACTCGGCCAGCGCGGTTTTGCCGGCCGAGGTGTGAGCGGCCACCGGCAGCAGTGACGGCGCTCCAGGCACAGCCGCGCGCTGCTGGAACGGATCCGGCTTCAACGGCCACTGGGGAGGGGGAAACGGATCTGGGGGTCACTCTGAGCACCCCAAAAACCCCAAAATACCCCAAAACCCCCAAACCAACCCCAAGAATCCCCAAAACCACCCCAAGACCCCCCAAATCTCCCCCAAGCCCCCTCAAGACCCCCCAGGGCCCCCCCAGGACCCCCCAAATCCCCCCCAGGACCCCCCAAATCCCACCCTGTGGGCGGGCTCCGGCAGCAGCTCCTCAAACCCCTCCAAACCCCCCCCCAAATCCCCCCAAGACCCCCCAGGACCCCCAAATCCTCCCCAAACCCCCTCAAATCCCCCCCAAGCCCCCTCAAGACTCCCCAAACCCCCCCCACATCCCCCCCAGGACCCCCCAAATCCCCCCCAAATCCCACCCTGTGGGCGGGGTCCGGCAGCAGCTCCTCAAACCCCTCCACGGGGGTGGCGGCGTCGATGAGCTCGGCCCAAACCTCCTCGGGGGGCTCTGGGGGGGCACCGGGGGAGGAGACCCCTCCCCATTCTGCTGGGGGGGGTGGGAAATGAGGGGAGGGGTCTCTGAACCCCCCTGAACCCCCCCAGAGCCCCCCCAGAGCCCCCCCAGAGCCCCCTCCTCACCCTGGGGGGTGTTGGGAACGTGGGGAGAGGTCTCTGAACCCCCCCAGAGCCCCCTCCTCATCCTCACCCTCCTGGAGTGCTGGGAATGTGGGGAGGGGTCTCTCAACCCCCCCCAAGCCCCCTCCCCACATTTCCCACCTGCCCCAGCAGCTCCTCCAGGCTGTCCGAGCGCCGCGGGGGGGTCGGGGGGGGCGCAGACCCCTCCCCAATTCCTCCCGGGGGGGGTGGGGGAGACCCCCGGGCTGGGCCGGGACCCCCCCCCAGCTCCAGGGGCTCGAGGGTCTCCAGGAGCCCCGACAGGGACAGAGACCCCCCCGAGGCTGGAAATGGGGAGGGGGCGTTTGTGGGGGGGTCTGGGGGGGTGAAACGACCCCGAGACCCCCAAATCTGCCCCCCCAGATGGGATAAAAACCCCCAGGGACCCCCCCAGACCCAAAAGACACCCCCAAAAGACCCCCAGACCCCAAATCTCCCCTAAAAGACCCCCCAAACCCCCCCAAAACTCCCCCAGACCCCAAATCCCCCTCAAACTCCCCCCAAAGACCCCCAAGACCCCAAAGACCCCTCCCCAAAACCCCCCAGATCCCAAAACCCCCCAGATCCCAAAACCCCCCCAAAACCCCCCAGATCCCAAAACCCCCCAAAACCCACTCAAAGCCCCCCAAGACCCCTCCCCAAAACCCCCCAGACCCCCTCAAAGTCCCCCCAGACCCCAAAACCCCCTCCCCAAAAGTCCCCAGACCCCAAAGCCCCCTCAAAAAGACCCCCAAAACCCCCCCAAACCCCCCAGACCCCAAAGCCCCCTCCCCAAAACCCCCCAGACCCCAAATCTCCCCCCAAACCCCCCCAGACCCCAAAGCCCCCTCCCCAAAACCCCCTAAACTTGAAAACCCCCCCAAATCCCAAAAGCCCCCCCAAAACCCCCCAAAATCACCCTCAAAGCCCCCCCAAAACCCCCTCAGACCCCAAAGCCCCCCCAAAACTCCCTCAAAGCCCCCCCAGACCCCTCCACACCCCAAATCCTCCTCCCCAAAGCCCCCCCAGACCCCAAAACCCCCCCAAAAAAACCCCCAGGCCCCAAAGCCCCCTCCCCAAAAGCCCCCCCAAAAATCCCCCAAACCACCCCCCCAATACCCCCCAAAACTCCCCCAGACCCCAAAAGCCCCTCGAAGCCCCACCAGAGCCCAAAGCCCCCTCCCCAAATCCCCCCCAGACCCCTCCCCTACCTCGGGGCTGGAACTGCACCCCCCGTTTCATCCCGGGGGGGGTCGTCAGCAGCTCTGGGGGGGGAGGGGGAGCGGGTGAGACCCCCCCCAGAACCCCAAAAATGAGGGGGAGGGGCTCCCCAGGGTGGGGGAGGGGCTTCCCGGAATTTGGGGAGGGGGCTGTGGAATTTGGGGAGGGGGCTGTGGAATTTGGGGAGGGGTCTCAGGAATTTGGGGGTCTCAGGAATTTGGGGAGGGGTCTCTGGAATTTGGGGAGGGGTCTCTGGAATTTGGGGAGGGGTCTCAGGAATTTGGGGAGGGGTCTCTGGAATTTGGGGAGGGGTCTTAGGAATTTGGGGGGGTCTCAGGAATTTGGGGGTCTCAGGAATTTGGGGAGGGGTCTCAGGAATTTGGGGGTCTCAGGAATTTGGGGAGGGGTCTCTGGAATTTGGGGGGGGTTTCAGGAATTTGGGGAGGGGTCTCTGGAATTTGGGGAGGGGTCTCAGGAATTTGGGGAGGGGTCTTAGGAATTTGGGGAGGGGTCTCAGGAATTTGGGAGGGGTCTCAGGAATTTGGGGAGGGGTCTCAGGAATTTGGGGAGGGGTCTCTGGAATTTGGGGGAGTCTCAGGAATTTGGGGAGGGGTTTTAGGAA
This sequence comes from Poecile atricapillus, assembly GCF_030490865.1. Classification (NCBI taxonomy): domain Eukaryota; kingdom Metazoa; phylum Chordata; class Aves; order Passeriformes; family Paridae; genus Poecile; species Poecile atricapillus. The sequence goes on along the minus strand of NW_026709010.1, from coordinate 72,205 downwards.
TTTGGGGAGGGGTCTCTGGAATTTGGGGGTCTCAGGAATTTGGGGAGGGGTCTCAGGAATTTGGGAGGGGTCTCAGGAATTTGGGGGGTCTCAGGAATTTGGGGAGGGGTCTCTGGAATTTGGGAGGGGTCTCAGGAATTTGGGGAGGGGTCTCTGGAATTTGGGGAGGGATCTCTGGAATTTGGGGAGGGGTCTCAGGAATTTGGGGGGTCTCAGGAATTTGGGGAGGGGTCTCAGGAATTTGGGGAGGGGTCTCAGGAATTTGGGGAGGGGTCTGTGGAATTTGGGGGTCTCAGGAATTTGGGGAGGGGTCTCAGGAATTTGGGAGTCTCAGGAAGTTGGGGAGGGGTCTCAGGAATTTGGGGAGGGGTCTGTGGAATTTGGGGAGGGGTCTCAGGAATTTGGGGAGGGGTCTCAGGAATTTGGGGAGGGGTCTCAGGAATTTGGGGGGTCTCAGGAATTTGGGGAGGGGTCTCAGGAATTTGGGGAGGGGTCTGTGGAATTTGGGGAGGGGTCTCAACAATTTGGGGAGGGGTCTGTGGAATTTGGGGGGCTCAGGAATTTGGGGAGGGGTCTCAGGAATTTGGGGAGGGGTCTCTGGAATTTGGGGGTGTCTCAGGAATTTGGGGAGGGGGCTGTGGAATTTGGGGAGGGGTCTCTGGAATTTGGGGGTCTCAGGAATTTGGGGAGGGGTCTCTGGAATTTGGGGGTCTCAGGAATTTGGGGAGGGGTCTCAGGAATTTGGGAGTCTCAGGAAGTTGGGGAGGGGTCTCAGGAATTTGGGGAGGGGTCTGTGGAATTTGGGGAGGGGTCTCAGGAATTTGGGGAGGGGTCTCAGGAATTTGGGGAGGGGTCTCTGGAATTTGGGGAGGGGTCTCAGGAATTTGGGGAGGGGTCTGTGGAATTTGGGGAGGGGTCTCTGGAATTTGGGGGTCTCAGGAATTTGGGGAGGGGTCTGTGGAATTTGGGGAGGGGTCTCAGGAATTTGGGGAGGGGTCTCAGGAATTTGGGGAGGGGTCTGTGGAATTTGGGGAGGGGTCTCAGGAATTTGGGGAGGGGTCTCAGGAATTTGGGGAGGGGTCTCTGGAATTTGGGGAGCTCAGGAATTTGGGGAGGGGTCTCTGGAATTTGGGGGAGTCTCAGGAATTTGGGGAGGGGTCTCAGGAATTTGGGGAGGGGTCTGTGGAATTTGGGGAGGGGTCTCTGGAATTTGGGGAGGGGTCTCTGGAATTTGGGGGAGTCTCAGGAATTTGGGGAGAGGTCTCAGGAATTTGGGGAGGGGTCTGTGGAATTTGGGGAGGGGTCTCAGGAATTTGGGGAGGGGTCTCTGGAATTTGGGGAGGGGTCTCAGGAATTTGGGGAGGGGTCTCAGGAATTTGGGGGGTCTCAGGAATTTGGGGGTCTCAGGAATTTGGGGAGGGGTCTCAGGAATTTGGGGGGTCTCAACAATTTGGGGAGGGGTCTCAGGAATTTGGGGAGGGGTCTCTGGAATTAGGGGGGCTCAGGAATTTGGGGAGGGGTATCTGGAATTTGGGGAGGGGTCTCTGGAATTTGGGGAGGGGTCTCAGGAATTTGGGGAGGGGTCTGTGGAATTTGGGGAGGGGTCTCAGGAATTTGGGGAGGGGTCTGTGGAATTTGGGGGTCTCAGGAATTTGGGGGGGTCTCAGGAATTTGGGGAGGGGTCTCTGGAATTTGGGGAGGGGTCTGTGGAATTTGGGGGTCTCAGGAATTTGGGGAGGGGTCTCAGGAATTTGGGGGGGTCTCAGGAATTTAAGGAGGGGTCTCTGGAATTTGAGGAGGGGTCTCTGGAATTTGGGGGTGTCTCAGGAATTTGGGGAGGGGGCTGTGGAATTTGGGGAGGGGTCTCTGGAATTTGGGGGTCTCAGGAATTTGGGGAGGGGTCTCTGGAATTTGGGGGTCTCAGGAATTTGGGGAGGGGTCTCAGGAATTTGGGAGTCTCAGGAAGTTGGGGAGGGGTCTCAGGAATTTGGGGAGGGGTCTGTGGAATTTGGGGAGGGGTCTCAGGAATTTGGGGAGGGGTCTCAGGAATTTGGGGAGGGGTCTCTGGAATTTGGGGAGGGGTCTCAGGAATTTGGGGAGGGGTCTGTGGAATTTGGGGAGGGGTCTCAGGAATTTGGGGGGTCTCAACAATTTGGGGAGGGGTCTCAGGAATTTGGGGAGGGGTATCTGGAATTAGGGGGGCTCAGGAATTTGGGGAGGGGTCTCTGGAATTTGGGGGAGTCTCAGGAATTTGGGGAGGGGTCTCAGGAATTTGGGGAGGGGTCTCAGGAATTTGGGGAGGGGTCTGTGGAATTTGGGGAGGGGTCTCAGGAATTTGGGGAGAGGTCTCAGGAATTTGGGGAGGGGTCTCTGGAATTTGGGGAGGGGTCTCAGGAATTTGGGGAGGGGTCTCAGGAATTTGGGAAGGGTCTCAGGAATTTGGGGGGTCTCAGGAATTTGGGGGTCTCAGGAATTTGGGGGTCTCAGGAATTTGGGGAGGGGTCTCAGGAATTTGGGGAGGGGTCTCAGGAATTTGGGGAGGGGTATCTGGAATTTGGGGAGGGGTCTCTGGAATTTGGGGAGGGGTCTCAGGAATTTGGGGAGGGGTCTGTGGAATTTGGGGGTCTCTGGAATTTGGGGAGGAGTCTCAGGAATTTGGGGAGGGGTCTCTGGAATTTGGGGAGGGATCTCAGGAATTTTGGAGGGGTCTCTGGAATTTGGGGAGGGGTCTGTGGAATTTGGGGAGGGGTCTGTGGAATTTGGGGAGGGGTCTCAGGAATTTGGGGAGGGGTCTCTGGAATTTGGGGGTCTCAGGAATTTGGGGAGGGGTCTCTGGAATTTGGGGGTCTCAGGAATTTGGGGAGGGGTCTCTGGAATTTGGGGGTCTCAGGAATTTGGGGAGGGGTCTCTGGAATTTGGGGAGGGGTCTCTGGAATTTGGGGAGGGGTCTGTGGAATTTGGGGAGGGGTCTCAGGAATTTGGGGAGGGGTCTCAGGAATTTGGGGGTCTCAGGAATTTGGGGAGGGGTCTCTGGAATTTGGGGAGGGGTCTGTGGAATTTGGGGGTCTCAGGAATTTGGGGAGGGGTCTGTGGAATTTGGGGGTCTCAGGAATTTGGGGAGGGGTCTCAGGAATTTGGGGGGTCTCAGGAATTTGGGGAGGGGTCTCAGGAATTTGGGGAGGGGTCTCAGGAATTTGGGGGTGTCTCAGGAATTTGGGGAGGGATCTCTGGAATTTGGGGGGGTCTCAGGAATTTGGGGAGGGGTCTCAGGAATTTGGGGAGGGGTCTGTACCTGTCTCAAAATCCACGTCCTCCTCCTCTTCCTCCCCCTCCCTGGGCTGGGGGGTCCGGAGCTGCTCCAGGGTGGGCTCATCCTCACCCCCTGGGGGGATTTGGGGGGGTTTTGGGGGGTCCCGGGGGATTTGGGGGGTCCCTGAGGAGGTTTTGGGGGGTCCCTGAGGAGGTTTTGGGGGGTCCTGAGGAGGTTTTGGGGGGTCCCAGGGAGGTTTTGGGGGGTCCCGGGGGGGTTTTGGGGGTCCTGGGGAGGTTTTGGGGGGTCTCAGGGGTCCCATACCTGGCCAGAAGGGGACACTGCAGCCCCCTCCCCTCAGCCCCTCGCCGGGGGGGCCGGGGGGGCGCAGCAGGGAGGGGGAGGAGGAGGCCGAGAGCCCCACGGAGGGGAGCAGCTCCTGGGGGGGAGGGGAGAGCTGAGACCCCCCCAAAACCCCCAGAGACCCCCAGAGACCCCCCAAAACCCCCTGAGACTCCCAGAGACCCCCCCAAAACCCCCTGAGACTCCCAGAGACCCCCAGAGACCCCCAGAGACCCCCCAAAACCCCCTGAGACCCCCTGAGACCCCCCCAAAACCCCCTGAGACCCCCCCAAAACCCCCTGAGACCCCCAGAGACCCCCAGAGACCCCCAGACCCCCCCAGACGCCCCCAGCCCCCCCCGGTGTCACCGCTGGCCGGGGGAGGGTCCCACGGGGCGCTCCAGCTCCAGCAGGGCCACGGCGAAGTCGTAGAACTCGGGGACCCCCCGGTGACGCCGAGAGCCGGGGCTGAACTCGGGGTGCAGGAACAGCCCCGAGACCCCCCGGTGGTCACGGGGACCTGGGGAGGGGACAGGGGGTGACACCGGGGACAGGGGGTGACACTGGGGACAGGGGGTGACACCGGGGACAGGGGAGGTGACACCAGGGACAGGGGGTGACACTGGGGACAGGGGGTGACACCAGGGACAGGGGGTGACACCAGGGACAGGGGGTGACACTGGGGACAGGGGGTGACACCAAGGTCAGGGGAGGTGACACCGAGGTCAGGGGAGGTGACACCGAGGTCAGGGGGTGACACCAGGGTCAGGGAGTGACACTGGGGATGGGGTGACCCTGGGTGCTCCCCCGGGTGTCCCCCAGGTGTCCCCCAGCTGTCCCCAGGTGTCCCCAGGTGTCACTGACCGATGTCCACGCCGAGCCAGCCGGGTTGCTCAGTTGAGGTGAAGCAGTGAGCGGCGCTGAGCACGAAGTGAGGGGACACCAGCGAGCCCTGGCAGCGCTCCTGGCCCCGCCCGGGGCGCTGTGGGGACACCAAAGTGTCACCCATGGGTGACACAGGTACCACAGGTGTGTCCCCAGGTGTGTGTGACCCCCCCAGGTGTCCCCAGGTGTCCCCCAGGTGTCCCCAGGTCCCCCCAGGTGTCCCCAGGTGTATTTCAGGTCCCCCCAGGTGTCCCCAGGTGTCCCCAGGTTCCCCCAGGTGTCCCCAGGTGTATTTCAGGTCCCCCCAGGTGTCCCCAGGTGTCCCCAGGTGTATTTCAGGTCCCCCCAGGTGTCCCCAGGTGTCCCCAGGTCCCCCCAGGTGTCCCCTCACCGTCACTGTCACCGTCACCTCCCAGGGGTTTCTCTCTCTGTCCCCGGCGCGGGCGAACTCGAGGCTGACCCCGCACAGCCCCAGCGTGGAGCTCTCGTCTGGGGGAGATTTTAAGGAAATTTTGGGCAATTTTGGGCAATTTTGGGGTTTTTTGGGTTTTTTGGGGGTTTTTGGGGTTTTTTTGGGGGGGAGTTCTGGGGTTTTTGGGTTTTTTTTGGGGGAGGTTTTTGGGGTTTTTTTGGGGGTTTTGGGGTGTTTTTTTGGTGTTTTCTGGCCGTTTTGGGGGTGTTTTTCTGCCTGTTTCCCCTGTGTTTCCTGTGCATTTTCTGCCTGTTTTTGGGGTGTTTTTCTGCCTGTTTTCTGGCTGTTTTTCTGCCTGTTTTCTGCCTGCTTTCTGGCTGGTTTTGGGGTGTTTTTCTGGCTGTTTTCTGGCTGTTTTTGAGGTGTTTTTCTGGCTGTTTTCTGGCTGGTTTTGGGGTGTTTTCTGTGCATTTTCTGGCTGTTTTTGGTCCGCCTGTTTCGGGGCTCTCGGGTACCGATCATGCGGTGGAACACCTCCTGCAGGTCCTCGGTGTCCCTGAGGAAGAAGAGGTGCTGCTCCCCCGCCTTGTGCGACGCCAGCGCGTTCATCGTCTCGGTGTGAGCGTCCTCGCCCAGCCCGAAGGCGTAAACGTCTGCAGGGAGGGGAAAAACGGGCTCAGGGCAGCCTGGGACACCCTGAAATGCACCAAAAACACCCAAAAACACCCAGAAACACCCCAAAAACATCCAGAAACACCCCAAAAACACCCAGACACCCCAAAACCACCTGGAAACACACCAAAATACCCCGAAAACACCTGGAAACACACCAAAATACCCTGAAAACACCCAGAAACACACCAAAACCACACCAAAATACCCCAAAAACACCCCAAAAACACCCAGAAACACACCGGAAACACCCAGAGACACCCCAAAAACACCTGGAAACACACCAAAATACCCCGAAAACACCTGGAAACACCCTGAAAACACTCTGAAATACACCAAAACACCCCAAAAACCCTAAGAACACCCCAAAACACACTAAAACCACATCAAAGTATCCCAGAAACACACCGAAACACACCGGAAACACCCAAAACCACCCCAAAACACCCCAAAAACACCACAAAACAGCCCAGAACACCCTAAAATACACCAAAAACACCCCAAAACCACACCAAAATACACAAAAACACCCCGAAACACCCCAGAACACCCTGAAACACCCCAAAAACACCCCGAAACACACCAAAACAACCCCGAAATACACCAAAATACCCCAAAACCACCCCAAAACCCCCTGAAACTACACCAAAACACCCGAAACCCAACCAAAACCACCCCAAGACCCCCCAAACCCCCCCAGACCCCCCCAAATCCCCCCCAGGACCCCCCAAAGCCCCCCAGGCTCACCCAGGACCCCCCAAAGCCCCCCCCAGCTCACCCAGGACCCCCCAAAGCCCCCCCCGGACCCCCCAAAGCCCCCCAGGACCCCCCAAAGCCCCCCCAGCTCACCCAGGACCCCCCAAAGCCCCCCCAGGACCCCCCAAACCCCCCCAAAGCCCCCCAGGACCCCCCAAAGCCCCCCCAGCTCACCCAGGACCCCCCAAAGCCCCCCCAGGACCCCCCAAACCCCCCCAGCTCACCCAGGACCCCCAAAGCCCCCCCCAGGACCCCCCAAAGCCCCCCCAGGACCACCCAAAGCGCCCCAGGACCCCCCAAAGCCCCCCCAGGACCACCCAAAGCGCCCCAGGACCCCCCAAAGCCCCCCCAGGACCCCCCAAACCCCCCCCAGCTCACCCAGGAACTCCTCCCGGCTGTCCCGGGGGTCTCTCCCGATGCTCAGCAATTCCCGGATCTGCTGCAGCACCGGCACCGGAGACCCCCCCATGTTGGCCCGGCCTGGGGGGCGGCAGGGGAGTCAGGGGGGTCCCCCGGGGGGGATTTGGGGGGTCCCCCGGGGGGGATTTGGGGGGTCCTGGGGAGGCATTGAGGGGTCCCAGGGGGGATTTGGGAGGTCCTGGGGGGTATTTGGGGGATCCTGGGGGGATTTGAGGGGGATTTGGGGGGATTTTTGGGGGGTCCTGGGAGGATTTGGGGGGTCCCTGGGGGAGATTTGGGGGATCCCGGGAGGGATTTGAGGGGTCCTGGGGGTCCTGGGGGGGATTTGGGGGGTCCCAGGGGGGATTTGAGGGGAATTTGGGGGGGGATTTTGGAGGTTCCGGGAGGATTGGGGGGGATTTGGGGGGTCCTGGGGGATCCCGGGGGGGATTTGGGAGGTCCTGGGGGGGATTTGGGGGATCCCAGGGGGGTCCTGAGGGGTCCTGGGGGGGATTTGGGGGGTCCTGGGGGGCATTGGGGGGTCCCAGGGGGGATTTGAGGGGGGATTTGGGGGAGTCCCAGAGGGGTTTGGGGGATCCCAGAGGGGTTTGGGGGGTCCCAGCAGATTCCAGGGAGGTGCTGGGGGGTCCTGGGGGGATTCGGGGGATTTGGGGAGTCCCAGCAGATTCCAGGGCTCCCAGGGAGGATTTGGAGGGTCCCGGGGGGTCCTGAGGAGGATTTTGGGGGTCTTGGGGAGGCTCTGGGGATTTTGGGGGGCTTTTGAGGGGTCCTGAAGAGTCCCGAGGAATTGGGGGGCGGGGGGGAATTCAGGGAGGTTCCAGGGGGTCCCGGGGAGGTTTTGGGGGGGTCCCAGGGTATTTTTTGGGGAGTCCCAGGTTATTTTGGGGGGGGGGTCCCGGGTTTTTGAGGGTCCCGGGATATTTTTGGGGGGGCTCCTGGGATATTTTGGGGGGGTCCCGGGGGTCTCACCGTCGCTCATGATGACGATGACGTGTCGGGTGCTGTTGGTGACGGGCGGGGGTCGCAGCCCCCGGAGCTGCTCCGCCCGTTCCTGCTGCACCAGCTGAGCGTAAACGGCCCGGAGAGCCCCGGCCAGGTTGGTCCCGGGGGCCTGGGAGTGGGCTGGGGGGACACGGGGGGGTCAGGGGGACCCCAAAAAACAACTGGGGGACCCCAAAAACCCCCCAGAGACCCCCCAGAAAACACAGAGACCCCAAAAACCCCACAGAGACCCCAAAAATCCCATAGAGATCCCAAAAACCCCATAGAGACCCCACACAGAGACCCCAAAGCCCGGAGAGCCTCGGCCAGGTTGGTCCCGGGGGCCTGGGAGTGGGCTGGGGGGGGCTCAGACGGGTATGGGGGACCCCAAAAAACAACTGGGGGACCCCAAAAACCCCCCAGAGACCCCCCAGAAAACACAGAGACCCCAAAAACCCCATGAAGAACAGAGAAACCCCCACATAGAGACCCCAAAACCCCACAGAAATCCCCCAGGAACCCACCCGGAATCCCTTCCAAACCCCCCATAAACCTCCTTAAATCCTCCCCAAACATCCCCAGATCCCCCCAAATCCCCTCCAGACCCCCTGGGATCCCCCCCAAATCCCCCCCAGATCCCCCAGATCCCATCAAACCCCCCAAATCTCCCCAAATCCCCCCAGCCCCTCACTGTCGCTCCGGAGCTCCCGCAGCCGCTGCCGGACCCCCCCAGACCACCCCAAATCCCTCATAAAACCCCCCATAAAACCCCCCCAAATTCCCCCAAATCCCCCCCAAACCCCCGCCAAATCCCCATAAACCCCCCCAAAACCCCCCAGACCCCCCAAATGACCCCCAAGACCCCTCAATCCCCCCTCACCATCGCTCCGGAGCTCCCTCAGCCGCTGCCGGACCCAGGCGCTCTTCCCCAAATACCCCCCAGACCCCCATAAAACCCCCCAAATCCCCCCAGACCCCATAAAAGCCCCCCAAATCCCTCATAAAACCCCCCAAATCCCTCCCAAATCCCCCCTCACCCTCGCTCCGGAGAGGAATCCAGGAGCAAAAACACCGAGAGAGCCGAGCCCAAATCCAAACGGATCCTTCTCTTGGCAGTGGAGCCTGAGACCCCCGGGAGACCCCCAGGACCACCATGAGACCCCCGGGAACACCGTGAGACCCCTGAGAGACCCTCGGGACCCCCCCCGGACCCCCCAGACCCCTCCAGGACCCACCAGGACCCTTCCAGGACCCCTCAGGACCTCCCCAAAACCCTCCCAGGATCCCCCAAAACCCCCCCAGGACCCCCCGGGACCCCCACCGTGGGTGCTGTTGGCCTCGGCCGCCTCCACACTCTGGGTCAGGGACGCCAGGAACGCCTCGGCCGCTTCCTCGGGGGTGTCGAAGGAATTGGGGTCTGGGGGAGGCACAGGGGTCACTGCCGGGACCCCCCCGAGACCACCCACGACCCCCCAAAACCTCCGGGACCCCCTCCGGGACCCCCCAGCCCCCACCAGGACCCCTCAGGACCCCCCAGGACCCCTCCCCACCTCTGCAGCGGGGTTTGGTTCTGCTCCAGGCCTCCCCAGGACCCCCCAAAACGCCCTCAAGAGCCCCCAGAACCCCCCCAGGAGCCCTCAGGACCCCCCAGGATCCCCCAAAACCCCCCCAGGACCCCTCAAGACCCTCCCAGCCCCCCCCAGACCCCCCAGGACCCCCCAGGACCCCTCCCCACCTTTGCAGCGGGGCTCGGTTCTGCTCCAGACCTCCCTAGGACCCCCCAAAACCCCCCCAGGACCCCCCAGGCCCCCCCAGAGACCCCTCAAGACCCTCCCAGCCCCTCCAAACCCCCCAAAACCCACCCAAACCTGCCCAAAACCTCCCTGGGACCCCCCAAATCTGCCCCAAACCCACCCAAAACCTCCCAGGGATCCTCAAAACCTCCCCAAATCCCCCAAACCTGCCCAAAAACCTCCCTGGGACCCCTCAAACCCACCCGAACTCGCCCCAAAACCTCCCAGGGACCCCCCAAACCTCCCCAGGACCCCCCCAAACCCCCCCCAAGCCCCCCCAGCCTCACCAGTTTTTGGGGGTCGGGGAAGGGGGCCCGGCAGATGCTGGGGGGCGCGGGGTGGGGGCGGGGCAGGCGCTGCCACAGCTCCTCGGCCACGAAGGGGGCGAAGGGGGCCAGGAGCCGCAGCCCCAGCTCAGCCGCGGCCACCAGCGTGGCCAGGACAGCGGGACGGAGCTGCGGGGACTGCAGGGACACCTTGGCCACCTCCTGGGGACAGAGGAGGGGATTTGGGGTGAAAAACCTCAAAATTGGGATATTGGGGACACCTTGGCCACCTCCTGGAGACAGGTTTGGGGTAAAAAACCTCAGATTTGGGATGTTTGGGGACTCCTGGGGACAGGAGAGGGGATTTGGGGTGAAAAACCTCGAATTTGGGACACCTGAGACACCTCCTGGGGACAGAGGAGGGGATTTGGGGTGAAAAACCTCGAATTTGGGACATTGGGGACACCTTGGCCACATCCTGGGGACAGGAAAGGGGATTTGGGGTAAAACACCTCAAAATTGGGACGTTTGGGGACTCCTGGGCCAGAACAGGAGAGGGGTTTGGGGTGAAAAACCTCGGATTTGGGACACCTTGGCCACCTCCTGGGGACAGGTTTGGGGTGAAAAACCTCAGATTTGGGACATTGGGGACACCTTGGCCACCTCCTGGAGACAGGAAAGGGGATTTGGGGTAAAACACCTCAAAATTGGGACATTTGGGGACTCCTGGGAACAGGAGAGGCGATTTGGGGTGAGAAACCTCAAATTTGGGACATTTGGGGACACCTGAAACACCTGAGGAACCTCTTGGGGACAGGAAAGGGGTTTTGGAGTGGAAAACCTCGGATTTGGGACACTGGGGACTCCTGGGGATGGGTTTAGGGTGAGAAATCCCAAATTTGGGACATTGGGGACTCCTGGGGACAGGTTTGGGGTAAAAAACGTCGAAATTGGGATATTTGGGACACCTCAGCCCCCTCCTGGGGACAGGGGAGGGGATTTGGGGTGAGAAAACTCAAATTTGGGACATTGGGGACACCTGAGTCACCTCCTGGGGACAGGGGAGGGGTTTTGGGGTAAAAAACTTTGAATTTGGGACATTGGGGACTCCTGGGGACAGGTCTGGGGTAAAAAACCCTGAAATTGGGATATTTGGGACTCCTGCGGGCAGATTTGAGGTGAGAAATCCCAAATTTGGGACATTGGGGACAGCTGAAACACCTGAGGAACCTCCTGGGGACAGGAAAGGGGATTTGGGGTGAAAAACCCCAAAAATGGGACATTGGGGACATCTCAGGAACCCCCCGGGGGACAAAGGGAGAGCGAAAGGTCTGAAATGGGGAGAGAGACCCCAAAATGGGGAAAAAAAACCCTAAAAATGGGGAAAAAAACCCAGAACAGGGAGGGGGGACCCCAAAATGGGGACAAGAACCCCAAAATTGAGTCAGGAATCCCAAAATGGGGACAAGAACCCCAAAATTGAGTCAGGAATCCCAAAATGGGGACAAGAACCCCAAAATGGGATCAGAAACCCCCCAAAAATGGAATTGAGAAACCAAAAAGGGATCAGGAACCCCAAAAATGGAGATGGAAAACCCCAAAAACTGAGACAGGAACCCCAAAAAATGAAGCTGGAGAACCCCCAAACCCCGATACCCAGAACCCCGAAACCCGAGTCTAAAACCCCGAGACCTAGAACTGGGTCTAGAACCCCAAAACCTAGAACCCAGTCTAGAACCCGGTCTAGAACCGAGCCTAGAACCGAGCCTAGAACCGAGTCTAGAACCGAGTCTAGAACCCCGAAACCTAGAACCGAGTCTAGAACCGAGCCTAGAACCGAGCCTAGAACCCCGAAACCTAGAACCGAGTCTAGAACCCAGTCTAGAACCGAGTCTAGAACCCAGTCTAGAACCGAGTCTAGAACCCAGTCTAGAACCGAGTCTAGAACCGAGTCTGGAACCGAGCCTAGAACCGAGTCTAGAACCCAGTCTAGAACCGAGCCTAGAACCGAGTCTAGAACCGAGTCTAGAACCGAGTCTGGAACCGAGCCTAGAACCGAGTCTAGAACCCAGTCTAGAACCGAGCCTAGAACCGAGTCTAGAACCGAGTCTGGAACCCTGAGCCCCGACCCCCAAAAAGAAGCTAAACATAGAACCCCAAAAAAGTGTTTTTGGCAGTTTTTGGGGTGTTTTTGGCAGTTTTTGGGGTGTTTTTGGCGGGTTTTGGGGTGTTTTTGGCAGTTTTTGGGGTGTTTTGAGTGTTTTTTGGGGTGTTTCGGGGTGTTTTGAGGTGTTTTTGGGGTGTTTTTGGGGTCCCCACCAGGTAGACATCGCAGAAGCTCCTCAGCCAGAAGCTCTGGACTGCTGTTTTGGGGTGTCACCTGAGACATCTCTGAGGCACCTGAACTGTGTCACCTGAGACACCCCTGTGTCACCTGTGTCACCTGAGACACACCTGAGACACCTGAACTGTGTCACCTGTGTCACCTGCTGTCACTCCTTGCTCCCTTTTCTGTCCCAGACTGGTCCCAGTGCCCATCCCAGTCCCTCCCAGTCCCTGTTTAACCCCTCCCAGTCCATCCCAGTTCCTCCCAGTGCCCCTTTAACCCCTCCCAGTCCATCCCAGTCCCTCCCAGTTCCATCCCAGTCCCCCCCAGTCCCTGTTTAGTCCCTCCCAGTTTCCCCAGTACCGGTTCCGCGCTGGGGCTCCACGCTGGGGTCGCTCACCACGGGCAGCAGGGCCCCGCTGAACGGGTGCCTCACCTGCCGGCCCTGCAGGTGCTGAGGGGGCGTGGTCAGCCCTGGCCCCGCCCCTTTAAGAGCAAGCCCCGCCCCCTTTCCAGCTCTAGACCAATCCCAGCCAGGCCAGCCCCCCCCCAGCCCTTGGCCACACCCCCAGAGCCATTTCAGGCAGCGAAGCTCCGCCCCTTTAACACAAGCCCCGCCCCTTTACCCTTATATAGTCAAAGGGGAGGGGCCAAACCTGGACAGCCAATGGCTGCCCTGCAGGGAAAGCCACGCCCACACCAATTAAAAGGTCCCAAAGCCCCGCCCCCAGGTCAGGCCCCACCCATTCAAGCCCCACCCCAGGTGAGGCCCCACCCATTCAGGCCCCACCCAAATTCAAGCCCTGCCCCCTTTGAGGCCCCACCCCCAGGCGAGGCCCCACCCATTCAAGCCCTGCCCCCAGGTGAGACCCCACCCCTTGGAGGCCCCGCCCCCTTGAGGCCCCACCCACTGAGGTACCACCCCTTTGAGGCCCCACCCCCTATTGAGGCCCCACCCCCTTTTGAGGCCCTGCCCCTTTTGAGGCCCCGCCCCCTTTTGAGGCCCCACCCCTTTTGAGGCCCCGCCCCTCACCAGGTAGCGCGGGTCCCGCGGGTGCACGGCCACGGCCACATCACCAAAAATGGTCTCGGGACGAGTGGTGGCCACCGGCAACTCCAGCCCTGGGGACATCAGGGGACAGCTCGGGGACACCGGGGGACACTTGGGGACAGCTTGGGGACACCAGGGGACATCAGGGGACACTCGGGGAAAGCTTGGGGACACTCGGGGACATCAGGGGACACTCAGGGACATCAGGGGACACCCGGGGACACTCGGGGACACCAGGGGACAGCTCAGGGACATCAGGGGACAGCTTGGGGACACCGGGGGACAGCTCGGGGACAGCTCGGGGACACTTGGGGACACCAGGGGACACTTGAGGGACATCAGGGACACTCAGGGGACACTTGGGGACATCAGGGACACTTGGGAACACACCACAAAACCCAGGATCCCATCCCCAGAGCCACCCCAATGTCCCCAGAGCCACCCCCAATGTCCCCAGTGCCACCCCAAGTTCCATCTAGGAACACCCGCTAGACTCCAACTACACCCTACACCACAAATTTCAAATTACAGGGGCCTGGGACTCGGCCTTTTACACCTACACCCAGGCTGGGCAGCAGGACAGAGCAGCTCCGGGACAACTACACCCAGACACCCGTGACACACAAGACAACAGACGAGGGGACACAACGGGGAGACAAAACTCTGGGCCACAAGAACGGCCGCAAGGACTGAGAGAACGCGGAACGAGATGAGCCGGGTGAGAATGAAGGCGAGCTGATGAAGCTCGCAGAACCCGGGAGGAAGAAGATGCTGATGGAATGACAAACTCCAGCAACTGCCAAGACGGATGCCCGAGAATCTGAGGGCCACAGCCCCCTACCTATCTCTGCGTTTCTTCAAGACCTAAGCCGCAACAATGGATCCTCGCGGCGCACGGCTGTTGACACAGCTCGGAACAAGACCTCTAAAAGACATCCGATCGGATGCTTTTAAAAGAGAGACGCGATTCCAAGGCCTCTGAGAGCTCACGAGGCAAAGCTTCGATGGTGTTGGGCTGAGGAGCCCAGAGATCAGAGATGCGAGGAGTGATGCCGGGGTTTCTGGTAAACCCCCAGAAGAGATAAGGCGAGGCACGTACAACACGAGAGGCACAAAAGACACAGAAGGCACGACGGACAAGTGATACAACACGCCCCGGGACTGCTCTGTCCTGCACACCTCAGCACTGTGAACAAATGTGAGGCTCTCCCTTCACGTGGCCTAAGGGACCACAGCCTGGACCTCCCCGTCCCCAAAGCTGACTCCATAATCCCAGGTCCAGAGTCCCGACCCGGCACCCCGATTTCAGCCCCTCTGCAATTCGCAGCCTCCGACTCAGCTCTCGGATGCCCGGCGGGGAGGATCCACACGAGGACGCCCTGGAAGGCCGTTGCGCTATCCGGGAAGTTCCTGCCATCGCCAGGATGTCGTCTCCTCGTCAGCTACAATCTAGAAGACCAAATATCAATGCAGGATCTTAGCGGCACATCTGTGAAAACCCAGCACTTACCTTCTCTAGAGAATGCCCAGGTTCATGGGCTGCACACTTCACCTCACAGGGAGGCAGAGGCTTGCTTCACAGCAGTATTGGCTGACACAGCCAAATTACCACCACCTCAAGGAGGGGAGGAAGACTCTCCAGTCAGTGAGGGACAGGGAGCCCAGGGTACCCCAAGGATGGAAACCCCAGCTTATATGACAGCAGTAGGCCCTAGCACCCACTATCTCTTCCTGGCTGGCCCTAGCACCAGGGGTACTGCCTGCAGCTCTCGGGGGTTCTGGCACTCTGCTGCTTTAGGATTCCTGCCTGCAGCTGTCTCAGGGAAACGGGAGTGTTGTTAGGGCTGCTGTTTAGGGTTTGAATAGTCCTGTACTCTACCTTATATCCCAACCTGTACCCCTTTTATTTTCACTGTTTGTCTCCAGCCCTCGACCTCTGAAGCCCTCCCTCAGCCTCTCTGTGTCACTGCCAAGCTCCCACGCTGAACCCTACAAACTTAGTTAGAACCCTACGCTTGCAACCGGGGATGCTCCTTATCCATATGCCCCAAGAGATGTCCATCAGCCCGGACCAGGCAATCCACAGTTGCTCCCTACCCTACCTAAGTTTGGCCCTGAGACAGGGCAGAGGCTGACAGAGCCGAACTCTTTGCGGAGGCCAGGCACGAAGCCCTGCCAACCGCCGCCTCGAGGAGGGGTGGGAGCAATCCCCGGCTGCGGAGGGACCGAGAGCCCAGGGTGGGGCGGGGCGGGAAACCCCCTGTTTCCCCAACCCTACGGATCGTCCCCCCACTATCTCCTGGCTGGCCCTAGCACCAGGGGTACTGTCTGCAGTACCAGGGGTTCTGGCACTCTGCTGCTTTAGGGTTCCTGCCTGCAGCTGTCTCAGGGAAACGGGAGCGCTGTTAGGGCTGCTGTTTAGGGTTTGGGGTGGGGTACACCTGAACTCCACCTTACCTATACCCCTTCTTTTCACTGTTTGCACAGCCTTTTTTTTTCTTGGAATTCTTGTGACAGATTGAGGGCACCGGGGAGGGACTGCCAAGGTGAAATCAAAAGGGAAAAGGAGAAAGATCACCCCTGCAAATCCACACCGGCTCAGCTGTTCAGGTGCTGCTTCCTGGCAAAAAGCTTTGTCCGTCACCATCTCCTTTAAGCGGTGCTCCGGGTCCAAGTGCATCCAGGTGCTCCCCCAGACCCTGTGAGATGCTCTCACCGTCACTCCATCAGATGCCACTGGGAGCCCACCAGAAACTCCTCTCCTCCGGCAGATCCATGCCAACGTTGATTTGCCACTCGTATTTGACCCTGTAATAACGGCAAAATTGTTGCCCTCCGTCAGGTACGTGTTGTTAGACACAGGTTTTTCCATAGCCATCTTTTCAAGAATGGGGTTCCCTCCCTGCTTGATTGCTAAATTATCCATAAATTCTGGAAAACCTAAATGAGAAAAAGAATCTAAAAGACTAAGGAGTTAATATGGGAACCTTTACATCATTAAAGTAGTATGTTTTGAAATAAAGTGAATTCTTTCAGTCCAACTACAAAAATCCAATTCCTAAAAATAAAATAACCAAAAACCAAACAGCATCAAATTCCCACCAATATCATCAATAAAATCACAATACCTCCACCAGCCAAGGGAAAAAAATCTTAACCTAGAAAAAAATCCAAACCGCCTCAAAAAGTTTCAACACTGAAACAGAACTCATCCTAACACTTCAACTAACAATACTAAAATAAATTTTCAAAACAAATATTCCCTCTATGCACACCACCGATACCACATAAAACAAATAAAGTACTCTCATCACAGCACCCCCGAATCAAAAACCTAAATTGCCCTAAAATCTTTAAAATAATCACAAATTAACCCCAAAATAAAAACTTTAATCTAACAAAAAAAAGAAAACAACCCAAAACAGGTAACACCAACAAAACAAACACCATACAACCAACTACCAGCAAAAACAGATGCTATGCTCTTTCACTAACAGTTCTTATCACATCAGCAAAGTTAAACATAAATAAAAAACAACCCTATTGAACTCCACAAAACAAATCACATCAACTATTAAAAAAAAAATTAAACCAATGCACTGAACTCAAAACCATTCAATTAACCCTAAACATTAGTAAAAAAAACCCCAAAGCTCTACATTTATAGTAATACATAAATACTCACCAATACTCTATAAAAAAATTTAATAGCTAATTGAAAACATAAAAAACCAAACTACTAAAAAATTAAAAAGCATCACCCCCAAAAATACACCTATAAAAATCCACCATATAAATGCCTGTGTCCCCAGAAATGAAACTAAGAAACACAACCGAAAGAAATCCAAACTTATCATCAACACCTAAACTAAAAAGCACAACGTTAAATAAATAGAACATATACATTATTACACACCAACTACAAACAAAATAAAATTCTACCATCAACTACTAAAAATCACCTTAAAACCACTCAATAAAAAACTTTCAAAAATTGAAAACTGCATCTAACAAAAGCCACCTAATGAACACCCAAAACTCAGCTAAACAAACCAACCCTACCTAATGAACACCCAAAACTCAGCTAAACAAACCAACCCTACCCAATCTGAACCCCTACATACAATAAACAAAACCCACTAATCGATATCAAAATCTATTTTAATTCATTCTACCTAAAATACAAACAAACCCATTCATAAAATCATCTTTATTCAAAAACCAAATTTCACTTAGTATACAACACAAAAAAATCAAACAACACACTGTGTACCACCAAAAAAGTCTAATATTGAATAAAAACCACATATAAATGCCTCTACTTACTAAACATTACTACCACTATTTATATTTACCTGTATCTGTATAAAAGCATATCTAAAATTAAAAAACATTAATTTGACCATTAAGCCAAAGATACACAATTTTAAAAAAAATGTTCTAAAATTACATTATATTCTATCCCCATCATCTGCTTTATACCCAAACATAAACTCTATAACTTTAAAACTAAAAAAGAAAAAATTCTTTGAACATACAATCTATATACAGTACTAATACAGCCTCACCCAAATTCTCTCTCAACTCTATTGTTTAACACAACAAAAAATCCATTTTTTACTTTTTTAAAATAACTTCTCATTGATTAGTGAATACCAAATAATTGCCAGAACCGTAACAACTTCTTCTAAAACTATTAAACTTTACTCCAATCCAAAAACCCAGGCTACCACCAAAACACCCCACGGCTCAAAAAGATCCACGCCACAGCCCAACTCCAAAAACATCCAAACCGCACGTGCAGAAAAACCCTTCTAAATCTCCTGAGCTTTTCTCCACAACAAAAGAAAAAAATATCTAACGTTATTCATCCTTTTTTTTCCTCTTACCTACGCCCTACTTATTAAAATAAACATTTTTTTTCACTTTTCCTCAAAAAAAATTTCCTTTAAAATCAATTAAAAAACTGAGTGAAACCTCCCCTCTATTAAGAAACACATTCACTTTAAAACATTTGCTCCCAATTGGTCTCTGACCTTTCCAAGGTTTGGATCCCGTTCCAGTGCACCAGAACCAAATCAACCTGCTCTGGCTCTGGAAACATCAGCGACACCAAACCCAGAGCACGAAGCACCTCGCCGCTCCTACCCCGCTGTCCCTCGGCCCTGCTCTCTCGCGTCCTACGCTGCAGAGCGCTGGGAGCCAGGTTCACCCCCGAGAATTGTCGCATCCATTTCCTCGGACATTCCAGCTTCCACGGGGATATTGCGGGGACCCCCTGCATTCCATTCCCTAGTACAGCAGCAAGACAAAGTTCTCCCCCAGCCCGCGTCTCCAGAAAATCGTGTACAAGCCTTAAACAAGCTCCGAGGTTTGAGAAATACGGTCTGCCCAACAAGCCCAACCCTGCATCCAGAGGAAATGAACATCACAAACAGATTCACGCACACCAGATGCACGGGACGCTGCCAGCTTGGACCTGCAATTAACTCGGCAATGGAAAAACCGGAGCTCAAAGCCCTCACGTGAAGGTGCAAAAGGTATTGGACGCAGTTTCTAGAAGGCGCCACATCGTTATTTAAAAGCGCGGCTCGGCTAAAGAGCAACACCGACAAAGCCCCGAGACAAAAAGGCCGGAAGGTCGGGCTTTTCCCCCTCCCCTCCTCCCAGGGGCTTTGGCCAGCGCACTCTGAACCTGACGAGCCACGAGTGTCCCCCAGCGGCCCTCGCCGGGACTCGCTCCCGGGCTGGCGCCGCTCCAGGTGCGGGGGGACCGGGGGAGCCACGCGAGCCCCGGCAGCGGCGGCTCTCGGCACCCGGGGGCGGCCCCGCGCTCCCGGCCCCGGACGGAGCGCGGCTCCCGGCAGGAAAGCGGCTCCTCCGGCGGGCGGGGGCGGCCCCGGCCCCGGGAGAGCCCGGCCCGAAGGGACCCCCGCGGTGCCCGAGCCCCGCGCCCGGAGCGGGCGGGATGGACACAGCTCCGCGCCGCGGCTCCCGCCTGCCGGCCCGGCAGAGCTCGCCTCGCCTCCGCACGGCTCTATCACTCCCCGGCAAGAGGAAATGAAAAAGGAAAAGGAGAAAAGTCCCCCCTGCGAACCCACGCTGGCTCACCTGCTCAGATGCTGCTTCCAGACACAAAGGTTTGTCCCTCGGCACCTCCTTGAAGCAATGCTCCGTGTCCAAGTGCATCCAGCTGTTCTCCCAGACTATATGAGATGCTCCTGGTATCGTTCTATGAGACACCCCCGGGGAGCCCACCATAAACCCCTCTTCTCCAACTGCTCCGTGCCCAAGCGAACTGAGGGAAACCCTCTCCCTAAAACAGCCCCGGGCAGGACCCACCCGCTCCTCATCAACCTCACACCTGGGGCTGCCTCAAAACAAATCCAGCACCTTCTGGAATGAGCTCAGCACCCTCGGGACAGATCCAGCACCTCCTAAAAGGTGCTCAGCACCCTCGGGACGGATCCAGCACCTTCTGGAAGGCGCTCAGCACCCTCGGGATGGATCCAGCACCTTCTGGAAGGGGCTCAGCACCTTCTGGAAGAGCCTCAGCACCCTCGGGACGGATCCAGCATCTTCTGGAAGAGCCTCAGGACCCACCGGGCGATCACGAACCTCAGCACTGCTCAGCACCTGGTGGGCGGGGCCGCATGAGGAGCGGGGCCACGGGGCACAGCCCGACCGCACCTGGGAACTGCCGGGGGTCACGGGCGGTGCCGCCTCTCCCCCATCGGGCGGATCGAGGCGGCCTCGGGTCCGGGATCGGTCTCGGGATCGGTTCCGGGCCCGGGATGGCGGCGGCGGTTCCCGTTGCGAACTCGGCCCCCCCCGGCGGCCCCGGGACCGCGGCACGAAGGGGGCGAGGCCAGGGAGAGGGGGGGCCCGGCACAGGTGTGAGGGGCGGGGGCACGGAGCGCGTGCGCAGCTCGGGACAGCAGAGCGCGTGCGCGGCGCGGGGCCGCCTCAGGTGTGCGGGACGGGGCCGGCACAGGTGTGAGGGGCTCCAGAGCGGCTGCGCGGGGCGGGACCGAGGGCATTTAAACCCCGGAAGGGCGGCGGCCGCCATTTTCTCCAGTACCGGGTGGAGGCGGCTGCGGCCGCTCCGGTGAGGCGCTTCTCTCTCTTCTCCGCTTTTATCTCTCTTTTCTGCTTTTATCTCTCCTTTCTCTGCTTTTCTCTCCTGTTTCTCTCTCCCGTCTCCTTCTCTCCCCTCTCTGCTCTTGTCCCCCGTCTCCCCCTCACACCGCCCGCTCCCTCTCTCCCCTCACCTCCCCGCCCGCCCCCTCCTCCCCAACCTGACCCCCGCCTCTGTTCCTCCTCTGTCTCTTCCTCCCGCTCCCTCCTCACCCGGCCCAACCTGGCTCTGCCCTCCGTTCTCCTTCTGTCACCGCTCCCTTCCCCTGCTCCTTCTTTCTCCCCTCCGCCGTCCCTGCCCCGGCCGCCCCGGCCTCTCTTCTCCCTGTGTGCCGTACGCCCCTGTTTGTCCGTGTCCCCCTTCTCCTCTCCTTGGCGGCGCTGTCGCCCCTCTGTCTCTGCCGCCCCTTCCTTCTCTGTCCGTTGTCCCTTTCTGTCTTCCCCCGCAGCCGCGGGGCTCGGGGCGCCGGATAATAAAGCCCAGAGGGCCAGAGCCGGCGCCCCCGGCGGGAATCCCCTCACGGGGCCGGAGCCCGCGGTGCGGGTCCCCCCACGCACAACACCGCCCCACACTGCCGGGTGTCCCCACATCACACTGGGGGCTGAGGGGGGCCGGGGCTGGGAGGGGGGCTTAGGGTGGGCCCCCTCCTCCGGAGGGGTCCTGGGGTGGGTTAGCGAGGGTTGGGGGGCCGGGGGAGGGGATTTGGGATGGGGGGGTTTGGGAAGGGCCCCCTCGTTAGGAGGGGGTCCCGGGTGGGGGGGGTGGGTTAGGGAGGGCCCCCTCCGGAGGAGGGGGTCCCGGGGAGGGGCGGGGGGCGGGGCCCCCTCCGGAGGGGGGGGCCGGGGTGGGAGGGGCTGGGGGGGTTCTGCCCCCCTAAGCCCCTCCCACTTTGGGCCCTCCCCTCCGGGCGGGGCTCGGCCCGGCCCCTCCCCAGGACCCCTCCTCCGGACAGGGGCCCGCAGGGGGGGGCGGGGGGGGAATAGGAGGGGGGTGCTCTGGTTTGACACAAAAGTGTGATTACGGTGCAGAGTGACGTGACCCCGCCTGCTGCTCATTATAAACATATCCATGTGTATAAATATAGAAGATCAGTATGATAGAAGTAAATATTAAAAATATTTTAAGGAAGGGACTTTTTGTTTATTATTTGGTTAGAGGCATGGCATTTAAATGAATAATATAGAAATGAAAATATACACATCTATAATAAAGAAATGTATATAGGGAGATAGATAGATAGATAGATAGATAGATATAGATATAGATATATACATAGCCATAAGAAAGAAATAAATACAAGTTATCTAAATCTAGAAAAGCAGGTTAATATTCAATATGAAAAATATACGGATAGATGGTAATGTATTTTAATACATGTTATGCATTGTATCTATATGTATAAATAAAGAAATCAGTATGATAGAAATAGATATTAAAAATATTTCAATCAAGGGACTTTTTGTTTATTATTTGGCTAGAGGCATGGCATTTAAATGAATAATATAGAAATGAAAATATACACATCTATACTAAAGAAATAAATAGAGGGAGATATATATATGTATATATATTTATATATGTATAGCCATAAAAAAGAAATAAATACATGTAATCCATATCTAGACAAGTAGATTAATATTCAGTATGAAAACTATATGGATAAATGGTAATATATTTTATATCTGTTATGCATTACATCTGTGTGTATAAATATAGAAGATCAATATTATAGTAATAGATATTAAAAATATTTAAATGAGGGACTTTTTGGTTTTGTTTGGTTAAAGGCATGGCATTTAAATGAATAATATAGAAATGAAAATATACACATCTATAATAAAGAAATGTATATAGGGAGATAGATAGGTAGATAGATAGATAGATAGATAGATAGATAGATAGATATAGATATATACATAGCCATAAGAAAGAAATAAATACAAGTTATCTAAATCTAGAAAAGCAGGTTAATATTCAATATGAAAAATATACGGATAGATGGTAATGTATTTTAATACATGTTATGCATTGTATCTATATGTATAAATAAAGAAATCAGTATGATAGAAATAGATATTAAAAATATTTAAATGAAGGCACTTTTTATTTATTATTTGGTTAGGGGCATGGCATTTAAATGAATAATATAGAAATGAAAATATACTCATCTATACTAAAGAAATAAATAGAGGGAGATATATATATATGTATATATATTAATATATATAGCCATAAAAAAGAAATAAATACATGTAATCCATATCTATACAAGTAGATTAATATTCAGTATGAAAACTATATGGATAGATGCTAATATAATATGTTTTAATATCTGTTATGTATTATATCTATGTGTATAAATATAGAAGATCAATATGATAGAAATAGATATTAAAACTATTTAAATCAAGGGTCTTTTTATTTTTTATTTTGTTACAAGCAGGGCTTTTGAATAAATAATATAGAAAGGAAAGTATACACATCTATACTCCAAAAATGAATATAGGGTGGTACATATATATATATTAATATATATAGCCATAAAAAAGAAATAAATACAAGTAATTTAATCTAGACAAGTAGATTAATATTCAGTATGAAAACTATATGGATAGATGTTTATATAATAAATTTTAATATCTATTTAATATCTATTATGCTAATAGAATATACTTTAGTATCTGTTATGTATTATATCTATTTGTATAAATAAAGAAGTTTAATATGACAGAAATAGATATTAAAAATATTTAAATGAAGGGCCTTTTTGCTTTTTATTTGGTTAGAGGCAGGGCTTGCTAAGTTCCGATGGGGGGTTTTTTGGGGCGTTCCTTGGAGAAGGGTTTTTGGAAGGGGGTTGCACACCTTGTTTCTTGCCGGGCTTCTTTGCACGTGCGGGGGCGACCCCCGCCCAGCCCCGGGCTGAGCTCTGCGGCAGTGCTGCCACCTTGTGGCCACAGAGCGGTACTGCAGCTGTGCCCCGGCGCGGGCGGGGCCGAGCCGAGCGGAACCGAACGGAGCCGAGCCGAACCGAGCCGAGCCGAGCCGAACCGAGCCGAGCCGAGCCGAGCCGAGCCGAGCCGAGCGGAGCCGAGCCGAGCCGAGCCGAACCGAGCGGAGCCGAACCGAGCGGAGCCGAACCGAGGCGTGCCGAGTCGAGCCGGCACCCCCCCCGCAGGAGCCGGGTCGGGCTGATTGCCACACTGAAGTTTGCGGCCGGCCGGTAGGACCCCGGCAGAGGCGTCGACTCCAATGCCTGCCGCCGCAGGCGCAGCCGCCGCCCAGCTCCGGAGCCGCTGAGCCCCGCCGCCACCGTCCTCGCCCCGGGAAAGGCGGCGGAAAATCGGGCGGAGTGCTCGGAGTCGGCCGGCTTCGTCGGGTTTTTCGTTCAGGCAAGTAAGGTAGACAGACGCGCTGAGAGCAGCGGGGGCCTCGATCGTGCCACAACAAAGATGGCCGCTCGGCCGGAAGTGGCTTCAGCCACAACAAAGATGGCGGCGAGGATGGGCGGAAGTGACGTCACGCCCCTCACAACATGGCTGCCGAGTCGCGGCTGGCTTTGACCTTCCAAGCATGGCGGCCGAAAAGGCGGGAAAATACAAGGACCCCGGGCGGTGGGTGTTTTACTTGACTGCCTGACAAACACCCCGACGCCGACGCCGCTCCGGCGCAATTTTCCGCGGCTTTTCCGGCCGTGCCGACACGGGCTGTACGCTCAGCGGCGCCGGGGCCGGACGCGAGCCAGCCGGGCGCCGACAGGCAGCGGTGAGGACGCCTCTCTCTGACGGGGTCCTTGCCGCGGCCCGCTTCGGCTCGGCTCCGCTCGGCTCCGCTCGGCTCCGCTCGGCACGGCTCCGCTCGGCTCCGCTCGGCACGGTTCGGCTCGGCTCGACACGGCTCGGCTCGGCTCGGCACGCCTCGGTTCGGCTCCGCTCGGCTCCGCTCGGCTCGTCTCGGCACGCTTCGGTTCGGTTCGGCTCGGCTCGGTTCGGTTCCGCTCGGCTCGGCCCCGCCCGCGCCGGGGCACAGCTGCAGTACCGCTCTGTGGCCACAAGGTGGCAGCACTGCCGCAGAGCTCAGCCCGGGGCTGGGCGGGGGTCGCCCCCGCACGTGCAAAGAAGCCCGGCAAGAAACAAGGTGTGCAAGCCCCTTCCAAAAACCCTTCTCCAAGGAACGGCCCAAAAAACCCCCCATCGGAACTTAGCAAGCCCTGCCTCTAACCAAATAAAAAGCAAAAAGGCCCTTCATTTAAATATTTTTAATATCTATATCTATCATATTGATTTTTTATATTTATACACATAGATATATTGCATAATAGATATTAAAATATATTAACTTCCATCCATATATTTTTCATATTTATTATTAATCTACTAGTATATATTTGTTACTAGTATTTATTTCTTTTTCATGTCTCTCTCTCTCTCTCTCTCTCTCTATATATATATCTCCCTATATTTATACCTTTGTTATAGATTTCTATATTTTCATTTCTATATTATTTATTTAAAAGCCCTGCCTGTAGCCGAATTTAAAAAAACATCCCCTTCACCTTAAAGGATTATTTAATTATTTCTAATGCTTATTTTTATCAAATTTATATACTATTTTGAACTAGCCCAGGGGCACTGGGACCGGCCCAAAGGGACCCCGGCGGTGCCCGAGACCCGCGCCCGGAGCGGACGGATCTGCTGCTCCTGCTCCTGCTGCTCCTGCTCCTGCTCCTGCTGCTCCTGCTGGCAGCCTCAGTGCTGGCAGCACAGGGCAATTTCTATGGGGTTGGGAGGAAATGTGCTGTTTCAAGCTGGGATCACTGGCTTCTGTGGGTGGGGAAATCTTGAAGACTCAGCCGAGTCCTTCCTGAGAATTGCAAGGCTCGTGTCCCTGTGATTCTTGAGACAGGGTTTAAGTAGCTGCCATCGACTTGAGACAGCATCGAGTGGGTTTGTTCGAGTGGCAGAAATGATTTCTGTGCCTGGAATAAGGTGTCTTGGGATAAGCAACTCTCTTTGGTGGCAGAATGAACCGGTCTTTTTCCTTTTTCCTTCTTTTTCCTTCTAGATTGCGGAGCATTGGAGACCGGCGGCTCTGTGCTGCTCTTTGTTCACCTGTTGTGCTTGGAAGAGACGTGAAACTGCAGGGAAGCTGCGCTCGCCGTAGTGGCCAGAGGGAGAAGCACCTTGTCCATCTCGTCCATCTTGCCGGCCCCTGGCTTTCCTGTGGTCCTTTCCCCTCTGGCTCCTTGTTTCCCTCTTGTCCAATCAAGGACAGAATCCCTCTGTCCTTGCTGTGTGTTCTGCGCTCAGCCTTTTTCTGTGTCCTTCTCCGTGGCTCACTCACGTGCCTTTTTTAATTCCGTCTGTCTCTCTGCTCTTCCCCGTGCCCTTGTTTCCCAGTGGCTCCTTGTGTCCCCTTCCTTGGCTCTGTTCTTTTTCAATCCCTCTCTGTCTTGCTGCCCATGCCAGGTTTTGGGTTTGGGTGGAAGTTTTGGTTTTTTGGTGGTTTGGTTTTGTTTTTGGTGGTTTTTTGGTGATTTGGTTTGGTTTGGTTTTTTTTCCGTTTTGTTTTGTTTTTCTATTTCATCCTACAGCCCATTCTTTTGTTCTTTCTTTTCTTCCTGTGTCCTCTCTGCCACCACTCCCTCTTTCTGCCTCTGGCCTGTGCCTGGGGTTTTTGGGGAGGGATTTCTGGGACCTGCCCCCCTTTTCTTGTTGCAGCAGAGCTCCTTTTTGGGAGGGGGTCTAGTCCTAGAAGGGCTTCCAATAAAGCAGGGTGCTGCTGTCCAGGACAGTTGGAGTTGTTCTGTGCCTTCTTTGGGGGTGAGGAGCAAAGGCTGAGGGGGACGGGGTGGGCACTGGGGGGCTCCCGTGTCCCTTGGGGCACGCCGAGGTCCCCGGCAGAGGGAGGCAGGCGCTGCGCTGGAGGAGCAAGGTGAGCGGGGAATGGGGAGGGCTCGTGCCGGGTACCCTTGCCCAGAGGGGACCCCGAGCTGCCAGGAAATTCCCTGCGAGGGCTGGATGCAGAATCCAAAAAGCTGTGGAGCTGTTCTGGTTTTTACGGTAGGCATTGGCAAGGAACAGGAATGGATCTCTCTAAATTCCCTTGGAAAGAAACCCCCTCTCTGTGCACGCCGTCTTTAGGGTTTTGTTATGTCAGGAACGGCTTAGGGTTAAGAAAGTGGCTTTTGTTTTTCCACCTCTTACTTCCCTGTAAAAAGTGAGTGTATAAAACACATCTGTGCATCCATGAGGCATTAAAATGCACCAAGTGAAATTTCTGTGTCTCTAAGTTGCATAGAGATGAGTTCCATAGAGACGAGTGCGTTCTGCACTTGGGGTTGTCCAGGGCTTTATATTTTTGTTATTCTGATGTGTTCGGTGAATGAATTTATAGAGTTTAAAATTGGAAGAAATGCAAATTTCAAAAAGCAGAAAAATAGAAAGAGAAATAGATAAAGATATAAATGTAAAAATAGAAGGCCCTATAAATAGAAAATACATGATAGAAATAATGTCCATAAATCTACGCATCTAAAAGATAAGTAATCTCATGTATGTTATTGTAATATGCTTTAACCTATATTCCATAGAATTAATACAGGAATATATACAAAATATAGCATAAATAAAAACTGTAAATCTCAGTTGAAAAGAATTATTTAAATCTAGTTTACAATAAAAGCTTGCTTTTTTTTATTTGGGTAGAGTCAGGGCTTTTAAATAAAATGTACAATATAGAAATATATATATTAAATATATAAAGATATATAAGGGTTATAAATACATACAAATAGGTTTCTATTTAATATATAATAGGAATAATATAGATGTAGTTGTTAATAGAGATGTCTTTTAATATAGGATACCTTGTGTGTTATGCCTAGTTCAATATAGTATATAAATATGAATATAAATTTGATAAAAATAGGCATTAAAATATTTAAATAATTATTTAAGCAGAAGGGGCTTTTTGTTTTTTATTTGGTTTGAGGCAGGGATTTTAAATAAATAATATAGAAATGAAAATATACAAATCTATAATAAAGATATAAATATAGAGAGATATATATAGGCATAAATAAGAAATAAATACAAGTAATATCAATCTGTCTAGGGAATGAGCAATGGGTTCCTTCTGCCCCTGCCTTCGGTCTTGGGGTAACAGCAGCACAAACTGTGAGCTGTGAGGATGATGAGTGCTCAGAGCAGCCCCAGGTGTGAGCAGTGAGGATGATGAGGGGACAGAGCAGCCCCAGGTGTGAGCTGTGAGGATGATGAGGGGACAGAGCAGCCCCAGGTGTGAGCAGTGAGGATGATGAGGACTCAGAGCAGCCCCAGGTGTGAGCAGTGAGGATGATGAGGGGACAGAGCAGTTCCAGGTGTGAGCAGTGAGGATGATGAGGGCTCAGAGCAGCCCCAGGTGTGAGCAGTGATGAGGATGAGGACGGGGTGGGTCCTACTGGGCACTGTTTCAGGGGGATGGTTTCCCTCATCTCATTTGGGCATGGAGCAACTGGAGGAGAGAGGTTTATGGCCGGGTCCCCCGGGTGTCTCATGGAATGATGGTGAGGGGATCTCGCAGGGCCTGGGGGAACACCTGGATGCACTCAGATGTGGAGCATTGCTTAAAGGAGGTGCTGAGGGACAAACCTTTGTGTCACGGAGCAGCAGCTGAAGAGGTGAGCCAGTGTGGGTTTGCAGAGGGGACTTTTCTCTCTCCCCTTTTGATTTTATTTTGCCATTCACTGCCTTGTTCTCTCAGAAAAAAAAAAAAAAGAAAAGAAAAGAAAGAAAAAAAGGGTGGTGGGGGGGTTATGAGAACAAAAGAAGTTCAAACTGAGGGAAGAAACTCCTCCATTATTGTCTGTGTTTAAACTGGGGGGAATCCCCTTTCACCTATGTTTTTGAGGGTACCGATAGGAGGAAAACCTGCCTTTTCCAGGGTGTTAGGTATATCGGTTGACAGCGAATCCTTGTGTTGTTTTAACACAAGGATTAAGGAAGGGGAAAAGTATTCTTGCCGTATCATGTGTTTGATTTGTGGGTACCTCCCCTTTTTTCGTTATTCTGAGGTTTAAATTGAGGGGGAAGCCCTGTTGTCTGCACTTTGTCACGGTCTGAACTGAGATGAAAATCCCCCTTTTCCCATCATTTGAGAGATTTTATTCGAGAAAAATATTTTTCTGCTGCCGTAGGGGATTGAAATGAAGTGTCGAGCGCACATTTATTTGCCATTGTATTGGTTTAAGATTGCAGGAACATACCCTGTTGCCTCAGTTTCCGGGGTCCAATTGACGGGAACACCGGCTTTTCCAGCATTTGGCGGGGTCACGTGTGGCCGTGCCGCTGCATTTGAGGGCGCTTCTGCCCCCGGCACCAAATGTCTTACAGGGGAGCGCTCCTGGCATTCCCTGGGGAATTGCTGAAGTGCAACGGGAATTTGGCGGCTGAGCAGCCCCCAGGGAGAGACAGAGCCGTGTGGAGGCGAGGTGAGCTCTGCCGGGCCGGCAGGCGGGAGCCGCGGCGCGGAGCTGTGTCCGTCCGGCCGCTCCGCCCGCTCCGGGCGCGGGGCTCGGGCACCGCCGGGGCCCCTTCGGGCCGGTCCCGGTGCCGCTGGGCGGGCCGGGCTCTCCCGGGGCCGGGGCCGCCCCCGCCCGCCGGAGGAGCCGCTTTCCTGCCGGGAGCCCCGGTCCGTCCGGGGGCCGGGAGCGCGGGGCCGCCCCCGGGTGCCGAGTGCCGCCGCTGCCGGGGCTCGCGTGAAAGCCGCTGAAAGGAGGGGAGGGAAAAAATCGAACCCCGACCCCCCAGGCTTTTTGTCTGTGGGCTTTGTCGGTATTGCTCTTTAGCCGAGCCGCGCCTTTAAATAACGATGTGGCGCCTTCTAGAAACTGCGTCCAATACCTTTTGCACCTTCACGTGAGGGCTTTGAGCTCAGGTTTTTCCATTGCCGAGTTAATTGCAGGTCCAAGCTGGCAGCGTCCCGTGCATCTGGTGTGCATGAATCTGTTTGTGATGTTCATTTCCTCTGGATGCAGAGTTGGGCTTGTTGGGCAGACCGTATTTCTCACACCTCGAGGCTTGTTAACCCTTGTACACGATTTTCTGGAGACGCGGGCTGGGGGAGAACTTTGTCTTGCTGCTGTACTAGGGAATGGAATGCAGGGGGTCCCCGCAATATCCCCGTGGAAGCTGGAATGTCCGAGGAAATGGATGCGACAATTCTCGGGGCTGAACCTGGCTCCCAGCGCTCTGCAGCGTAGGACGCGAGAGAGCAGGGCCGAGGGACAGCGGGGTAGGAGCGGCGAGGTGCTTCGTGCTCTGGGTTTGGTGTCGCTGATGTTTCCAGAGCCAGAGCAGGTTGATTTGGTTCTGGTGCACTGGAACGGGATCCAAACCTTGGAAAGGTTTGAGACCAATGGGGAGGAATTGTTTTAAAATGAATGTGTTTCTTAATAGAGGGGAGGTTTCAGTCCATTTTTTAATAGATTTTAAGGGAAATTTTTTTTGAGGAAAAGTGAAAACAAATGTTTATTTTAATAAGCAGGGCGTAGGAAAAAGGATGAATAACGTTAGACAATTTCTTTGTTGTGGAGTAAAGATCAGGAGATTTAGAAGGTTGGTTTGGTTTTTTTTTTTCCACGTGTGGCTGTGATGTGGTGTGGGTCTTTTTGAGCCGTGGGGTGTTTTGGTGGTAGCTTGGGTTTTGGGATTGGAGTAAAGTTGAACAGTTTTAGAAGAAGAAGTTACTATGGTTTTGGCAATTATTTTGTGTTCACTAATCAATGAGAAGTTATTTTTAAAAAAGTAAAAAATGGATTTTTTTGTTGTCTGTGTTAAACAATAGAGTTGAGAGAGAATTTGGGGTAAGCTGTATTAGTATTGTATATAGATGGTGTGTTCAAAGAATTTTTTTCTTTTATAGTTTTGAAGTTACAGAATTTATGTTTGGGCATAAAGCAGATGATGGGGATATAATATAATGTAATTTTAGAACATTTTATTCTTTATTGTATGTATTTGGCTTAATGGTCAAATTCATGTTTTTTAATTTTAGATACACTTTTATAGAGATAGAGGTAAATATAAATAGTGGTAGTAATATTTAGTAAGCAGAGGTATTTATATGTGGTTTTTATTCAATATTAGGGTTTGTTTTGGTGGTACACTGTGTTGTTTGATTTTTTTTTGTGTTGTATACTAGGTGAAATTTGGTTTTTGAATAAAGATGATTTTATGAATAGGTTGGTTTGTCTTTTAGGTAGAATGAATTAAAATAGAATTTGATATCGATTAGTGGGTTTTGTTTATTCTATGTAGGGGTTCAGATTGGGTAGGGTTTGTTTGGTTAGCTGAGTTTTGGGTGTTAATTAGGTGGCTTTTGTTAGATGCAGTTTTTAATTTTTGAAAGTTTTTTATTGAGTGGTTTTAAGGTGATTCTTAGTAATTGATGGTATAATTTTATTTTGTTTGTCGTTGGTGTATAATAATGTATATGTTCTATTTATTTAACATTGTGCTTTTTAGTTTAGGTGTTGATAAGTTTGGATTCCTTTCTGTTGTGGTGTTTCTTAGTTTCATTTCTGGGGACACAGGCATTTATATGGTGGCTTTTTATAGGTGTATGTTTGGGGGTGATGTTTTTTAACTTTTTAGTAGTTTGGATTTTTTTTTTTGTTTTTAATTAGTTATTAAACATTTTTATAGAGTCTTGGTAATTATTTAGGTATTACTATAAGTGTAGAGCTTTGGGGTTTTTTGACGAATGTTTAGGGTTAGTCGAATGGTTTTGAGTTCAGTGACTTGGTTTGATTGTTTTTTAATAGTTGGTGTGATTTGGTGTGTGGAGTTCAATAGGGTTGCTTTTTATTTACATTTAACTTT
Organism: Poecile atricapillus; assembly: GCF_030490865.1. Lineage (NCBI taxonomy): Eukaryota > Metazoa > Chordata > Aves > Passeriformes > Paridae > Poecile > Poecile atricapillus. The sequence goes on along the minus strand of NW_026709010.1, from coordinate 41,031 downwards.
TCTGATGTGATAAGAACTGTTAGTGAATGAGCATAGCATCTGTTTTTGCTGGTAGTCGGTTGTACGGTGTGGGTTTTGTTTGTGTTACCTGTTTTGGGTTTTTTTGTTAGTGAGATTAAAGTTTTTATTTTGGGGTTAATTTGTGATTATTTTAAAGATTTTAGGGTAATTTAGATTTTTGATTGGGGGTGCTGTGATGAGAGTACTTTATTTGTTTTATGTGGTATTGGTGGTGTGGATAGAGGGAATATTTGTTTTGAAAATTTTAGTATTGTTAGTTGAAGTGTTAGGATGAGTTGTGTTTCAGTGTTGAATCTTTTTGAGGGGGCTCAGATTTTTTCTAGGTTAAGATTTTTTTCCCTTGGTTGGTGGAGGTATTGTGATTTTATTGATGATATTGGTGGGAATTTGATGCTGTTTGTTTTTTGGTTATTTTATTTTTAGGAATGTGATTTTTGTAGTAGGCCTGGGAGAATTCACTTTATTTCAAAACATACTAATTTAATGATGTAAAGGTTTCCATTTTAACTCCTCAGTGTCTTAGATTTTTTTTTCTTATTTAGTTTTTCCAGAATTTATTGATAATTTAGCAATCAAGCAGGGAGGGCACCCCGTTCTTGAAAACATGGCTATGGAAAAACCTGTGTCTAACAACACGTACCTGACGGAGGGCAACAATTTTGCCGTTATTACAGGGTCAAATACGAGTGGCAAATCAACATTGGCATGCATCTCCTGGAGGAGAGGAGTTTCTGGTGGGCTCCCAGTGGCATCTCATGGAGTGATGGTGAGAGCATCTCATAGGGTCTGGGGGAGCACCTGGATGCACTTGGACCCGGAGCACCGCTTAAAGGAGATGGTGAGGGACAAAGCTTTTTGCCAGGAAGCAGCACCTGAACAGCTGAGCCGGTGTGGATTTGCAGGGGTGATCTTTCTCCTTTTCCCTTTTGATTTCACCTTGGCAGTCCCTCCCCGGTGCCCTCAATCTGTCACAACAATTCCAAGAAAAAAAAAGGCTGAGGAAACAGTGAAAAGAAGGGGTATAGGTAAGGTGGAGTTCAGGTGTACCCCACCCCAAACCCTAAACAGCAGCCCTAACAGCGCTCCCGTTTCCCTGAGACAGCTGCAGGCAGGAACCCTAAAGCAGCAGAGTGCCAGAACCCCTGGTACTGCAGACAGTACCCTGGTGCTAGGGCCAGCCAGGAGATAGTGGGGGGACGATCCGTAGGGTTGGGGAAACAGGGGGTTTCCCGCCCCGCCCCACCCTGGGCTCTCGGTCCCTCCGCAGCCGGGGATTGCTCCCACCCCTCCTCGAGGCGGCGGTTGGCAGGGCTTCGTGCCTGGCCTCCGCAAAGAGTTCGGCTCTGTCAGCCTCTGCCCTGTCTCAGGGCCAAACTTAGGTAGGGTAGGGAGCAACTGTGGATTGCCTGGTCCGGGCTAATGGACATCTCTTGGGGCCTATGGATAAGGAGCATCCCCGGTTGCAAGCGTAGGGTTCTAACTAAGTTTGTAGGGTTCAGCGTGGGAGCTTGGCAGTGACACAGAGAGGCTGAGGGAGGGCTTCAGAGGTCGAGGGCTGGAGACAAACAGTGAAAATAAAAAGGGTACAGGTTGGGATATAAGGTAGAGTACAGGACTATTCAAACCCTAAACAGCAGCCCTAACAACACTCCCGTTTCCCTGAGACAGCTGCAGGCAGGAATCCTAAAGCAGCAGAGTGCCAGAACCCTCGAGAGCTGCAGGCAGTACCCCTGGTGCTAGGGCCAGCCAGGAAGAGATAGTGGGTGCTAGGGCCTACTGCTGTCATATAAGATGGGGTTTCCATCCTTGGGGTACCCTGGGCTCCCTGTCCCTCACTGACTGGAGAGTCTTCCTCCCCTCCTTGAGGTGGTGGTAATTTGGCTGTGTCACCCAATACTGCTGTGAAGCAAGCCTCTGCCTCCCTGTGAGGTGAAGTGTGCAGCCCATGAACCTGGGCATTCTCTAGAGAAGGTAAGTGCTGGGTTTTCACAGATGTGCCGCTAAGATCCTGCATTGATATTTGGTCTTCTAGATTGTAGCTGACGAGGAGACGACATCCTGGCGATGGCAGGAACTTCCCGGATAGCGCAACGCCTTCCAGGGCGTCCTCGTGTGGATCCTCCCCGCCGGGCATCCGAGAGCTGAGTCGAAGGCTATGAATTGCAGAGGGGCTGAAATCGGGGTGCCGGGTTGGGACTTGTGACCTGGGGTTATGGAGTCAGCTTTGGGGACGGGGAGGTCCAGGCTGTGGTCCCTTAGGCCACGTGAAGGGAGAGCCTCACTTTTGTTCACAGTGCTGAGGTGTGCAGGACAGAGCAGTCCCGGGGCGTGTCGTATCACTTGTCCGTCGTGCCTTCTGTGTCTTTTGTGCCTCTCGTGTTGTACGTGCCTCGCCTTATCTCTTCTGGGGGCTTACCAGAAACCCCGGCGTCACTCCTCGCATCTCTGATCTCTGGGCTCCTCAGCCCGACACCATCGAAGCTTTGCCTCTGGAGCCCTCAGAGGCCTTGGAATTGCGTCTCTCTTTTAAAAGCATCCGATCGGATGTCTTTTAGAGGTCTTGTTCTGAGCTGTGTCAACAGCCGTGCGCCGCGAGGATCCATTGTTGCGGCTTAGGTCTTGAAGAAACGCAGAGATAGGTAGGGGGCTGTGGCCCTCAGATTCTCGGGTATCCGTCTTGGCAGTTGCTGGAGTTTGTCATTCCATCAGCATCTTCTTCCTCCCGGGTTCTGCGAGCTTCATCAGCTCGCCTTCATTCTCACACGGCTCATCTCGTTCCGCGTTCTCTCGGTCCTTGCGGCCATTCTTGTGGCCCAGAGTTTTGTCTCCCCATTGTGTCCCCTCGTCTGTTGTCTTGTGTGTCACGGGTGTCTGGGTGTAGTTGTCCCGGAGCTGCTCTGTCCTGCTGCCCAGCCTGGGTGTAGGTGTAAAAGGCCGAGTCCCAGGCCCCTGTAATTTGAAATTTGTCATGTAGGGTGTAGTTGGAGTCTAGAGGGTATTCCTAGATTGACACAAGATGTCTGGAGCTGTGAAGTTACTCTGCAGCACTTTGACTTTTGTCTTAGCTTTCTTTCAGATGCGGACGGATGAAATCGGTGGCAGAGTGCCCCATCCAGGGTAAGGGGGTTCCCGCGAGAAGGTAAGTCAATGTTTGTCTTTGTAGGGCAACTGGAACCGGTCACTGTGTGACAGGTCTCCTCTTTGTCTTTATTTTTAGGAAGTAGAGCCAGCTGGCAGCAGTCAAGGTGAAGTGGGCAAGGTGAGCATTGACCGGTGGAGGGAAGCTGTTGTTATCGCTGGGCTCTCAGTTTTTGGTGCAACGCTAAGCCTCCCATCTTGTTTGCGTGCTTTAGGCGGTCCAGTCGCGTTTCGCTGAGACGTCCTTGCCAACCGGCCGGCACAGCTGCTTCACCGCTCCCGTGAGCCCTGCGGAAGCGTTATGGAACCGTGTGACGGAGCCTTTTCCACGTAAAGGGGCCGTGTGGGTGGCCTTCAGGAACGGGCCGAGGGGTTGCCGTGAGTTGGGGATGTCAGGAGGAGGAGCGAGGGTCCCTTTGAGTTTCAGCAATGCTGCATCACTTTGTCTTCTCTTAACTCAGGCGCGCCCTGTGACGACGGCGTCCGGCTCCCGGCGTGGCCGAAGCGTGTGGCCTCAGGACGTGGCCGTTCACAGGAGACCGTGAGTAGCGGAATTGTCGGGTTTTGGCTGATGCCCTGCAGAGATCAGCCTCTGATTTTGTGTTTTATTTATTGTAGCTGACCGAGAGACGGCAGCCTGGCGATGGCAGGAACTTCCCAGATGGCGAGGCGGCCTTCCTTGGCACTCCATGTGGATCCTCCCCGCTGGGCATCCGAGAGCTGAGTCGGAGGCTGCGAATTTCAGAGGGGCTGAAATCGGGGTGCCGGGTCGGGACTCTGGACCTGGGGTTATGGAGTCAGCTTTGGGGACGGGGAGGTCCAGACTGTGGCCCCTTAGGCCACGTGAAGGGAGAGCCTCACATTTGTTCACAGTGCTGAGGTGCGCAGGACAGAGCAGTCCCGGGGCGTGTTGTATCACTTGTCCATCGTGCCTTCTGTGTCTTTTGTGCCTCTCGTGTTGTATGTGCCTCGCCTTATCTCTTCTGGGGGCTTACCAGAAACCCCAGTGTCACTCGTAGTATCTCTGATCTCTGGGCTCCTCAGCCCGACACCATCGAAGCTTTGCCTCAGGATATCTCAGAGGCCTTGGAATCGCGTCTCTCTTTTAAAAGCATCCGATCGGATGTCTTTTAGAGGTCTTGTTCCGAGCTGTGTCAACAGCCGTGCGCCGCGAGGATCCATTGTTGCGGCTTAGGTCTTGAAGAATTGGTAGGGGGCTGTGGCCCTCAGATTCTCGGGCATCCGTCTTGGCAGTTGCTGGAGTTTGTCATTCCATCAGCATCTTCTTCCTCCCGGGTTCTGCGAGCTTCATCAGCTCGCCTTCATTCTCACCCGGCTCATCTCGTTCCGCGTTCTCTCGGTCCTTGCGGCCGTTCTTGTGGCCCAGATTTTTGTCTCCCCGTTGTGTCCCCTCGTCTGTTGTCTTGTGTGTCACGGGTGTCTGGGTGTAGTTGTCCCGGAGCTGCTCTGTCCTGCTGCCCAGCCTGGGTGTAGGTGTAAAAGGCCGAGTCCTAGGCCCCTGTAATTTGAAATTTGTCATGTAGGGTGTAGTTGGAGTCTAGCGGGTGTTCCTAGATTGACACAAGATGGCAGGAGCTGTGAAGTTACCCTGCAGCACTTTGACTTTTGTCTCAGCTTTCTTTCAGATGCGGACGGATGAAATCGGTGGCAGAGCACCCCATCCAGGGTAAGGGGGTTCCCGCGAGAAGGTAAGTCAATGTTTGTCTTTGCAGGGCAACTGGAACCGGTCACTGTGTTACAGGTCTCCTCTTTGTCTTTATTTTTAGGAAGTGAAGCCGGCTAGCAGCAGTCAAGGCGAAGTGGGCAAGGTGAGCATTGACCGGTGGAGGGAAACTGTTGTTATCGCTGGGCTCTCAGTTTCTGGTGCTATGCCAAGCGTCCCATCTTGTTTGTGTGCTTTAGGCGGTCCAGTCGCATTTCTCCGTGATCCCCTCCCCAACCGGCCGGCACAGCTGTTTCACCGCTCCCGTGAGCCCTGCGGAAGCGTTACGGAACCGTGTGACGGAGCCTTTTCCACGTAAAGGGGCCGTGTGGGTGGCCTTCAGGAACGGGCCGAGGGGTTGCCGTGAGTTGGGGATGCCAGGAGGAGGAGCGAGGGTCCCTTTGAGTTTCAGCAATGCCGCATCACTTTGTCTTCTCTTAACTCAGGCGCGCCCTGCGACGACGGCGTCCGGCTCCCGGCGCGGCCGAAGCACGCGGCCTCAGGACGTGGCCGTGCGCAGGAGACCGTGAGTAGCGGAATTGTCGGGTTTTGGCTGATGCCCTGCAGAGATCAGCCGCTGATTTTGTGTTTTATTTATTGTAGCTGACCGAGAGACGGCAGCCTGGCGATGGCAGGAACTTCCCAGATGGCGAGGCGGCCTTCCTTGGTGCTCCATGTGGATCCTCCCCGCCGGGCATCCGAGAGCTGAGTCGGAGGCTGCGAATTGCAGAGGGGCTGAAATCGGGGTGCCGGGTCGGGACTCTGGACCTGGGATTATGGAGTCAGCTTTGGGGACGGGGAGGTCCAGGCTATGGCCCCTTAGGCCACATGAAGGGAGAGCCTCACTTTTGTTCACAGTGCTGAGGTGCGCAGGACAGAGCAGTCCCGGGGCGTGTCGTATCACTTGTCCGTCGTGCCTTCTGTGTCTTTTGTGCCGCTCCTGTTGTATGTGCCTCGCCTTATTTCTTCTGGGGGCTTACCAGAAACCCCGGCGTCACTCCTCGCATCTCTGATCTCTGGGCTCCTCAGCCCGATGCCATCAAAGCTTTGCCTCAGGAGCTCGCAGAGGCCTTGGAATCGCGTCTGTTTTGGAAAGCATCCGATCGGATGTCTTTTAGAGGTCTTGTTCCGAGCTGTGTCAACAGCCGTGCGCCGCGAGGATCCATTGCTGCGGCTTAGGTCTTGAAGAAACGCAGAGATAGGTAGAGGACTGTGGCCCTAAAATTCTCGGGCATCCGTCTTGGCAGTTGCTGGAGTTCGTCATTCCGTCAGCATCTTCTTCCTCCCGGGTTCTGCGAGCTTCATCAGCTCGCCTTCATTCTCACCCGGCTCATCTCGTTCCACGTTCTCTCGGTCCTTGCGGCCGTTCTTGTGGCCCAGAGTTTTGTCTCCCCGTTGTGTCCCCTCGTCTGTTGTCTTGTGTGTCACGGGTGTCTGGGTGTAGTTGTCCCGGAGCTGCTCTGTCCTGCTGCCCAGCCTGGGTGTAGGTGTAAAAGGCTGAGTCCTAGGCCCCTGTAATTTGAAATTTGTCATGTAGGGTATAGTTGGAGTCTAGCGGGTGTTCCTAGATTGACACAAGATGTCAGGAGCTGTGAAGTTACCCTGCAGCACTTTGACTTTTGTCTCAGCTTTCTTTCAGATGCGGACGGATGAAATCGGTGGCAGAGCGCCCCATCCAGGGTAAGGGGGTTTCCTCGAGAAGGTAAGTCAATGTTTGTCTTTGCAGGGCAACTGGAACCGGTCACTGTGTTACAGGTCTCCTCTTTGTCTTTATTTTTAGGAAGTGAAGCCGGCTAGCAGCAGTCAAGGCAAAGCGGGCAAGGTGAGCATTGACTGGTGGAGGGAAACTGTTGTTATCGCTGGGCTCTCAGTTTCCGGTGCAATGCCGAGTGTCCCATCTTGTTTGTGTGCTTTAGGCGGTCCAGTCGCATTTCGCCGAGACGTCCTCCCCAACCGGCCGGCACAGGTGTTTCACCGCTCCCGTGAGCCCTGCGGAAGCGTTATGGAACCGTGTGATGGAGCCTTTTCCATGTAAAGGGGCCGTGTGGGTGGCCTTCAGGAACGGGTCGAGGGGTTGCCGTGAGTTGGGGATGTCGGGAGGAGGAGCGAGGGTCCCTTTGAGTTTCAGCAATGCCACATCACTTTGTCTTCTCTTAACTCAGGCGCGCCCTGCGACGACGGCGTCCGGCTCCCGGCGTGGCCGAAGCGTGCGGCCTCAGGACGCGGCCGTTCACAGGAGACCGTGAGTCGCGGAATTGTCGGGTTTTGGCTGATGCCCTGCAAAGATCAGCCGCTGATTTTGTGTTTTATTTATTGTAGCTGACCGAGAGACGGCAGCCTGGCGATGGCAGGAACTTCCCAGATGGCGAGGCGGCCTTCCTTGGCGCTCCATGTGGATCCACCCTGCCGGGCATCCGAGAGCTAAGTCGAAGGCTATGAATTGCAGAGGGGCTGAAAGTCGGGTGCCGGGTCGGGACTCTGGACCTGGGATTTTTAAGTCAGCTTTGGGGATGGGGAGGTCCAGGCTGTGGCCCCTTAGGACACGTGAAGGGAGAGCCTCACTTTTGTTCACAGTGCTGAGGTGCGCAGGACAGAGCAGTCCCGGGGCATGTTGTATCACTTGTCCGTCGTGCCTTCTGTGTCTTTTGTGCCTCTCCTGTTGTATGTGCCTCGCCTTATTTCTTCCGGGGACTTACCAGAAACCCCGGCATCACTCCTCGCATCTCCGATCTCTGGGCTCTTCAGCCCGATGCCATCGAAGCTTTGCCTCGGGAGCTCTCAGAGGCCTTGGAATCGCGTCTCTCTTTTAAAAGCATCCGATCGGATGTCTTTTAGAGGTCTTGTTCCGAGCTGTGTCAACAGCCGTGCGCCGCGAGGATCCATTGTTGCGGCTTAGGTCTTGAAGAAAAACAAAGATAGGTGGAGGACTGTGGCCCTAAAATTCTCGGGCATCCGTCTTGGCAGTTGCTGGAGTTTGTCATTCCGTCAGCATCTTCTTCCTCCCGGGTTCTGCGCGCTTCATCAGCTCGCCTTCATTCTCACCCGGCTCATCTCGTTCCGCGTTCTCTCGGTCCTTGCGGCCGTTCTTGTGGCCCAGAGTTTTGTCTCCCCGTTGTGTCCCCTCGTCTGTTGTCTTGTGTGTCACGGGTGTCTGGGTGTAGTTGTCCCGGAGCTGCTCTGTCCTGCTGCCCAGCCTGGGTGTAGGTGTAAAAGGCCAAGTCTCAGGCCCCTGTAATTTGAAATTTGTCATGTAGGGTGTAGTTGGAGTCTAGAGGGTGTTCCTAGATTGACACAGGATGTCTGGAACTGTGAAGTTATCCTGCAGCACTTTGACTTTTGTCTCAGCTTTCTTTTAGATGCGGATGGATGAAATCAGTGGCAGAGCGCCCCATCCAGGGTAAGGGGGTTCCCCTGAGAAGGTAAGTCAGTGTTTGTCTTTGCAGGGCAACTGGAACCGGTCACTGTGTTACGGGTCTCCTCTTTGTCTTTATTTTTAGGAAGTGAAGCCAGCTAGCAGCAGTCAAGGCGAAGTGGGCAAGGTGAGCATTGACCGGTGGAGGGAAGCTGTTGTTATCGCTGGGCTCTCAGTTTTTGCTGCAAATGCCAAGCGTCCCTTCTTGTTTGCGTGCTTTAGGCGGTCCAGTCAGGTTTCGCCGACACGTCCTCACCAACCAACCGGCACGCCTGCTTCGCCTCTCCCGTGAGCCCTGCGGAAGCGTTATGGGACCATGGGACGAAGCCTTTTCTATGTAAAGGGGCCGTGTCGGTGGCCTTCAGGAACGGGCCGAGGGGTTGCCGTGAGTTGGGGATGTCGGGAGGAGGAGCGAGGGTCCCTTTGAGTTTCAGCAATGCCGCATCACTTTGTCTTCTCTTAACTCAGGCGCGCCCTGCGACGACGGCGTCCGGCTCCCGGCGCGGCCGAAGCGTGCGGCCTCAGGACATGGCCGTTCGCAGGAGACCGTTAGTAGTGGAATTGTCGGGTTTTGGCTGATGCCCTGCAGAGATCAGCCGCTGATTTTCTGTTTTATTTATTGTAGCTGACCGAGAGACGGCTGCCTGGCGATGGCAGGAACTTCCCAGATGGCGAGACGGCCTTCCTTGGCGTTCCATGTGGATCCTCCTCATCGGGCATCCAGGAGCTGAGTCGGAGGCTATGACCCGCAGAGGGGCTGAAATCGGGGTGCCGGGTCGGGACTCTGGACCTGGGATTATGGAGTCAGCTTTGGGGACGGGGAGGTCCAGACTGTGGCCCCTTAGGCCACACGGTGCGAGAGCCTCACTTTTGTTCACAGTGCTGAGGTGCGCAGGACAGAGCAGTCCCGGGGCGTGTCCCATCACTTGTCCATTGTGCCTTCTGTGTCTTTTGTGCTTCTTGTGTTGTACGTGCCTCGCCTTATCTCTTCTGGGGGCTTACCAGAAACCCCGGCATCACTCCTCGCATCTCTGATCGCTGGGGCTCCTCGGCCCAGCGCTGACGCCGTCAAAGTTTTGCCTCAGCAGCTCTCAGAGGCCTTGGAATTGCGTCTCTCTTTAAAAGCATCCGATCGGATGTTTTTTAGAGGTCTTGTTCCGAGCTGTGTCGACAGCCGTGCGCCGCGAGGATCCATTGTTGCGGCTTAGGTCTTGAAGAAGCGCAGAGATAGGTAGGGGACTGTAGCCCAAAATTCTCGGGCATCCGTCTTGGCAGTTGCTGGAGTTCGTCATTCCATCAGCATCTTCTTCCTCCCGGGTTCTGCGAGCTTCATCAGCTCGCCTTCATTCTCACCCGGCTCATCTCGTTCCGCGTTCTCTCGGTCCTTGCGGCCGTTCTTGTGGCCCAGAGTTTTGTCTCCCCGTTGTGTCCCCTCGTCTGTTGTCTTGTGTGTCACGGGTGTCTGGGTGTAGTTGTCCCGGAGCTGCTCTGTCCTGCTGCCCAGCCTGGGTGTAGGTGTAAAAGGCCAAGTCCCAGGCCCCTGTAATTTGAAATTTGTGATGTAGGGTGTAGTTGGAGTCTAGAGGGTATTCCTAGATCCTCACAAGATGTCTGGAGCTGTGAAGTTATCCTGCAGCACTTTGACTTTTGTCTCAGCTTTCTAAGCATTGCATTATTTGCTGCCCAATGTGGGGTTCAAAAGAGTAAGAAAAACCTATACTGATTACGTTATATTGGCACTTCTGTGTGTTGGGATATAGGACTTTGTAATGGTGTTCCTTAAGTTCACGTCTCTCAGGGTTGAGCCCATCATGTAGTTCTAGTCTCTGAGCTTTTTTTCAAGTTTTAATGCCTTTCTTGTCCCTAAGTTTATTTTTTTTATCCAAAAATAACTCAAATATTGTCCCTAATACATAACTTTTACGAAGTAAAAGGGCACAGATTAAAATAGCTGTTATGCTAAGCTCAGTAATAATGATTGATAAAAACTTTATAAAAGTACTGAAGTTTGTACCAAGTAGCTTTAGTTTTTAGTTTCTTTGTCCTCCCCTACATCCCAATCCCAGTAACATGTTTTAGAAGTGTATTAGTAATTATACCCAGTTTATTAGAAGAGCAGCAACAAACCCCACTACACTGTTTTTACTAATAATTCATACCACATCATAAAAGTAAAACAAAAGACAGAAAAATATATTAAACTTAAAACAACCCAATCTACTTAAAAAAACTTAACAACTTACTAAACTCAAAACCATTCAATGAGCCCTAAACATTACTAAAAAAAACCTAACCCAATTGCTACCTTCTAATTCATAAATAATAATCAATGCTCTATAAAAATAATGGAAGATCTCATTAACAATAAAAAAGATTAAACTACTAAAAAAATAAGAAATCACTACAAAAACAAACTCCCTGTAAAAATCCATCATATAAATATTCATATCCCCAAAAATACAACTAATAAAAACCGCCAAAGCAATAAACAGGTACATGCAACTACAAAAATAAAAAGATCAAAAACAAACTGCAATTAACCATACAAAACAAAATTGTTCCTAACTCAATAATCTCATAATACCTTGAATCATCAAAATAAAAATACCATCTCCAAATAACCACAAAACCAAAAAATAAATTTAGCCATAGGCAATATTTCTCACATTATCCATAAGTTTAAAACATATACTTCAATCAAACCCCCTGTAACAATAATCCAAATAGAAATATAAAAAACCTAACAAATTAACTACATTACTGTACCCCAAACACACCAAAATAAACACTACATACTCACAATAATAAAAAACATCACTAAATAAATAAAAACCTACCCTATACCTCACACTGCTACTCAAAACATCATCCTAAACCTTAAAAAACAAGTCTGTTACCAACATAATACCCCTAAAAAATTAAAGCAAACCATGAAACTCATTTCAAAAACAACCTTATCAACACCTAAACTAAAAAACTTTATATTCAGTGAATATATCGTCTCCCCTACTGTGCACCAAGTACAAATAAAAAAATACAATAAACTATTAAAAACCATCTTAAAAATATTAAATAAAAAATCTTTCAAATATTAAAAAACATCTAGCAAAAGCCACCTAATTGATTAACACCCCGAATTTCACCAAACTATCCCTACCCAATCTAAACCCTGACATACTTTAACAAAACCAAAATCCCAATAACAAATATAAAAATGTATTTTAAAAAAGCAATTAAAATCAATTCCACTTTAAATTGAAAAAACTCCATAAAATTGTCTTTACTCAAAAACCAAATGACACATAATAAATAATACAAAAAAATAACACAATATATACCTCAAAAAATATATACCTCAAAAAAATCTAATCATTAAATAAAAAATACATATAAACATCACTTTTTACTAAATATCACTACTCTTATCTGTGTATATATAACTAATTTCCAGAAGAAACAGAACACCCCACACAAGTTATTTTCAAAAACAACACTCATTCCCCCACATCCTTCTCCAAACTATATTATCTACAACAAAACAAAAGTCTCCCTTATTTTGAATTAAGTTTCAACAAACTAAACCAAAAAAATTCTCCAAACTATATATATTTTTCCTTTCTCTTAAATCTATTCAAATGTACTCTAAACTAAAAACCTAAACACCAAAAACTAACACATCCAGCCCTCGGGGGTCTGGGCCTCAACACTTTCCAACACCAAAAAAACTAATATATAACTAAACAAACAAAACTACACTTCCCAACAAGAACTCTCTAAATTGACCATCTCTTCAAACAACAACAAATTTTATTATTTATTATTATTCATTTGTTTATACTTATAAATACTTTGCTCATTAAATAAACACTTTTTTTCAATTTTCCTCCAAAAAAATCTTTTCCCAAACCAATTAAACCAAACAAAAAACCACTTAAATTTACTGTCTTAAAAAACCCCATTCAAAACTTTTCTACCATCCACTAACCAACCCACACAACCATCCAAAAAAGCCACACCACACGTGCCCGCCAAAACACGCGTGGCACAGCATCCGAAAACCACACAAATGCACAGCGCCACGTTTGACCAGAAATGCATGAGCACAACCATTTTTAACCACAAATAAATGCACATCACCATATTCAACCCAAAATGCATCTGCAGACCCCCATATCAAACCAGACGTACACATGCACCACCATAGTTAACTAAAAATGAATTCACACCACCATATCTGAACCAGAAAAACACAACCACCACCATTTCAGGGGTCAGGGTTATGAATGAGGTCAGCAAGTCAAAGGTCAGGGGGGTCATGGATCAAAGGTCAGGGGTCAAAGGTCACAGAGGTCAAAGGCCAAAAGCCATGGGATCGAAGGTCACAGGGGCAAAAGGTCACAGGGTCAAAGGTCACGGGGTCAAAGGTCATGAAGGTCAAAGGTCACGGGGTCAAATGTCAAAGGTCACAGAGTCAAAGGTCATGGGGTCAAGTGTCAAAAATGAAAGGGTCACCGGTCACGAGGTCAAAGGTCACGAGGTCGAATGTCACAGGTCAAAGGTTGACGGTCATGGGGTCAAAGGTCTTGGGGTCAACGCTCACAGAGTCAAAGGTCACAGGGGTTCAAGGTCAAAGGTCAGGGTTCAAATGTAAAAGGTCAGGGTTTCAAAGGTCTAAGGTCAGGGTTCAAAGATCATGAGGTCACATGTCAAAGGTCGGGGTCAAAGGTCGGGGTCAGGGGGTAAGGAGGTCATGGGTCTGGGGTCAAAAGGTCAGGGGTCAAAATTCCAGGAAGGTATTTCTGGGACCTGCCCCCCTTTTCTTGTTGCAGCAGAGCTCCTTTTTGGGAGGGGGTCTAGTCCTAGAAGGGCTTCCAATAAAGCAGGGTGCTGCTGTCCAGGACAGTTGGAGTTGTTCTGTGCCTTCTTTGGGGGTGAGGAGCAAAGGCTGAGGGGGACGGGGTGGGCACTGGGGGGCTCCCGTGTCCCTTGGGGCACGCCGAGGTCCCCGGCAGAGGGAGGCAGGCGCTGCGCTGGAGGAGCAAGGTGAGCGGGGAATGGGGAGGGCTCGTGCCGGGTACCCTTGCCCAGAGGGGACCCCGAGCTGCCAGGAAATTCCCTGCGAGGGCTGGATGCAGAATCCAAAAAGCTGTGGAGCTGTTCTGGTTTTTACGGTAGGCATTGGCAAGGAACAGGAATGGATCTCTCTAAATTCCCTTGGAAAGAAACCCCCTCTCTGTGCACGCCGTCTTTAGGGTTTTGTTATGTCAGGAACGGCTTAGGGTTAAGAAAGTGGCTTTTGTTTTTCCACCTCTTACTTCCCTGTAAAAAGTGAGTGTATAAAACACATCTGTGCATCCATGAGGCATTAAAATGCACCAAGTGAAATTTCTGTGTCTCTAAGTTGCATAGAGATGAGTTCCATAGAGACGAGTGCGTTCTGCACTTGGGGTTGTCCAGGGCTTTATATTTTTGTTATTCTGATGTGTTCGGTGAATGAATTTATAGAGTTTAAAATTGGAAGAAATGCAAATTTCAAAAAGCAGAAAAATAGAAAGAGAAATAGATAAAGATATAAATGTAAAAATAGAAGGCCCTATAAATAGAAAATACATGATAGAAATAATGTCCATAAATCTACGCATCTAAAAGATAAGTAATCTCATGTATGTTATTGTAATATGCTTTAACCTATATTCCATAGAATTAATACAGGAATATATACAAAATATAGCATAAATAAAAACTGTAAATCTCAGTTGAAAAGAATTATTTAAATCTAGTTTACAATAAAAGCTTGCTTTTTTTTATTTGGGTAGAGTCAGGGCTTTTAAATAAAATGTACAATATAGAAATATATATATTAAATATATAAAGATATATAAGGGTTATAAATACATACAAATAGGTTTCTATTTAATATATAATAGGAATAATATAGATGTAGTTGTTAATAGAGATGTCTTTTAATATAGGATACCTTGTGTGTTATGCCTAGTTCAATATAGTATATAAATATGAATATAAATTTGATAAAAATAGGCATTAAAATATTTAAATAATTATTTAAGCAGAAGGGGCTTTTTGTTTTTTATTTGGTTTGAGGCAGGGATTTTAAATAAATAATATAGAAATGAAAATATACAAATCTATAATAAAGATATAAATATAGAGAGATATATATAGGCATAAATAAGAAATAAATACAAGTAATATCAATCTGTCTAGGGAATGAGCAATGGGTTCCTTCTGCCCCTGCCTTCGGTCTTGGGGTAACAGCAGCACAAACTGTGAGCTGTGAGGATGATGAGGGCTCAGAGCAGCCCCAGGTGTGAGCTGTGAGGATGATGAGGGGACAGAGCAGCCCCAGGTGTGAGCTATGAGCATGATGAGGGCTCAGAGCAGCCCCAGGTGTGAGCAGTGAGGATGATGAGGGCTCAGAGCAGCCCCAGGTGTGAGCTGTGAGGATGATGAGGGCTCAGCGCAGCCCCAGGTGTGAGCTGTGAGGATGATGAGGGGACAGAGCAGCCCCAGGTGTGAGCTGTGAGGATGATGAGGGCTCAGAGCAGCCCCAGGTGTGAGCAGCGAGGATGATGAGGGGACAGAGCATTCCAGGTGTGAGCAGTGAGGATGATGAGGGCTCAGAGCAGCCCCAGGTGTGAGCAGTGAGGATGATGAGGGCTCAGAGCAGTGCCAGGTGTGAGCAGTGAGGATGATGAGGGCTCAGAGCAGCCCCAGGTGTGAGCAGTGAGGATGATGAGGGCTCAGAGGGGCCCCAGGTGTGAGCTATGAGCATGATGAGGGCTCAGAGCAGCCCCAGGTGTGAGCAGTGATGAGGATGAGGACGGGGTGGGTCCTACTGGGCACTGTTTCAGGGGGATGGTTTCCCTCATCTCATTTGGGCATGGAGCAACTGGAGGAGAGAGGTTTATGGCCGGGTCCCCCGGGTGTCTCATGGAATGATGGTGAGGGGATCTCGCAGGGCCTGGGGGAACACCTGGATGCACTCAGATGTGGAGCATTGCTTAAAGGAGGTGCTGAGGGACAAACCTTTGTGTCACGGAGCAGCAGCTGAAGAGGTGAGCCAGTGTGGGTTTGCAGAGGGGACTTTTCTCTCTCCCCTTTTGATTTTATTTTGCCATTCACTGCCTTGTTCTCCCAGAAAAAAAAAAAAAAAAAAAAAGGGGGGGGGTGGTTATGAGGACAAAAGAAGTTCAAACTGAGGTAAGAAACTCCTCCTCCATTATTGTCTGTGTTTAAACTGGGGGGGAATCCCCTTTCACCTATGTTTTTGAGGGTACCGATAGGAGGAAAACCTGCCTTTTCCAGGGTGTTAGGTATATCAGTTGACAGCGAATCCTTGTGTTGTTTTAACACAAGGATTAAGGAAGGGGAAAAGTATTCTTGCCGTATCATGTGTTTGATTTGTGGGTACCTCCCCTTTTTTCGTTATTCTGAGGTTTAAATTGAGGGGGAAGCCCTGTTGTCTGCACTTTGTCACGGTCTGAACTGAGATGAAAATCCCCCTTTTCCCATCATTTGAGAGATTTTATTCGAGAAAAATATTTTTCTGCTGCCGTAGGGGATTGAAATGAAGTGTCGAGCGCACATTTATTTGCCATTGTATTGGTTTAAGATTGCAGGAACATACCCTGTTGCCTCAGTTTCCGGGGTCCAATTGACGGGAACACCGGCTTTTCCAGCATTTGGCGGGGTCACGTGTGGCCGTGCCGCTGCATTTGAGGGCGCTTCTGCCCCCGGCACCAAATGTCTTACAGGGGAGCGCTCCTGGCATTCCCTGGGGAATTGCTGAAGTGCAACGGGAATTTGGCGGCTGAGCAGCCCCCAGGGAGAGACAGAGCCGTGTGGAGGCGAGGTGAGCTCTGCCGGGCCGGCAGGCGGGAGCCGCGGCGCGGAGCTGTGTCCGTCCGGCCGCTCCGCCCGCTCCGGGCGCGGGGCTCGGGCACCGCCGGGGCCCCTTCGGGCCGGTGCCGGTGCCGCTGGGCGGGCCGGGCTCTCCCGGGGCCGGGGCCGCCCCCGCCCGCCGGAGGAGCCGCTTTCCTGCCGGGAGCCCCGGTCCGTCCGGGGCCGGGAGCGCGGGGCCGCCCCCGGGTGCCGAGTGCCGCCGCTGCCGGGGCTCGCGTGAAAGCTGCTGAAAGGAGGGGAGGGAAAAAATCGAACCCCGACCCCCCAGGCTTTTTGTCTGTGGGCTTTGTCGGTATTGCTCTTTAGCCGAGCCGCGCCTTTAAATAACGATGTGGCGCCTTCTAGAAACTGCGTCCAATACCTTTTGCACCTTCACGTGAGGGCTTTGAGCTCCGGTTTTTCCATTGCCGAGTTAATTGCAGGTCCAAGCTGGCAGCGTCCCGTGCATCTGGTGTGCGTGAATCTGTTTGTGATGTTCATTTCCTCTGGATGCAGAGTTGGGCTTGTTGGGCAGACCGTGTTTCTCAAACCTCGGAGCTTGTTTAAGGCTTGTACACGATTTTCTGGAGACGCGGGCTGGGGGAGAACTTTGTCTTGCTGCTGTACTAGGGAATGGAATGCAGGGGGTCCCCGCAATATCCCCGTGGAAGCTGGAATGTCCGAGGAAATGGATGCGACAATTCTCGGGGGTGAACCTGGCTCCCAGCGCTCTGCAGCGTAGGACGCGAGAGAGCAGGGCCGAGGGACAGCGGGGTAGGAGCGGCGAGGTGCTTCGTGCTCTGGGTTTGGTGTCGCTGATGTTTCCAGAGCCAGAGCAGGTTGATTTGGTTCTGGTGCACTGGAACGGGATCCAAACCTTGGAAAGGTCAGAGACCAATTGGGAGCAAATGTTTTAAAGTGAATGTGTTTCTTAATAGAGGGGAGGTTTCACTCAGTTTTTTAATTGATTTTAAAGGAAATTTTTTTTGAGGAAAAGTGAAAAAAAATGTTTATTTTAATAAGTAGGGTGTAGGTAAGAGGAAAAAAAAGGATGAATAACGATAGATATTTTTTTCTTTTGTTGTGGAGAAAAGCTCAGGAGATTTAGAAGGGTTTTTCTGCACGTGCGGTTTGGATGTTTTTGGAGTTGGGCTGTGGCGTGGATCTTTTTGAGCCGTGGGGTGTTTTGGTGGTAGCCTGGGTTTTTGGATTGGAGTAAAGTTTAATAGTTTTAGAAGAAGTTGTTACGGTTCTGGCAATTATTTGGTATTCACTAATCAATGAGAAGTTATTTTAAAAAAGTAAAAAATGGATTTTTTGTTGTGTTAAACAATAGAGTTGAGAGAGAATTTGGGTGAGGCTGTATTAGTACTGTATATAGATTGTATGTTCAAAGAATTTTTTCTTTTTTAGTTTTAAAGTTATAGAGTTTATGTTTGGGTATAAAGCAGATGATGGGGATAGAATATAATGTAATTTTAGAACATTTTTTTTAAAATTGTGTATCTTTGGCTTAATGGTCAAATTAATGTTTTTTAATTTTAGATATGCTTTTATACAGATACAGCTAAATATAACTAGTGGTAGTAATATTTAGTAAGTAGAGGCATTTATATGTGGTTTTTATTCAATATTAGACTTTATTGGTGGTACACAGTATGTTGTTTGATTTTTTTGTGTTGTATACTAAGTGAAATTTGGTTTTTGAATAAAGATGATTTTATGAATGGGTTTGTTTGTATTTTAGGTAGAATGAATTAAAATAGATTTTGATATCGATTAGTGGGTTTTGTTTATTGTATGTAGGGGTTCAGATTGGGTAGGGTTTGTTTGGTTAGCTGAGTTTTGGGTGTTAATTAGGTGGCTTTTGTTAGATGCAGTTTTTAATTTTTGAAAGTTTTTTATTGAGTGGTTTTAAGGTGATTTTTAGTAGTTGATGATAGAATTTTATTTTGTTTGTAGTTGGTGTATAATAATGTATATGTTCTATTTATTTAATGTGCTCTTTGGTTTAGGTGTTGATGATAAGTTTGGATTTCTTTCGGTTGTGGTGTTTCTTAGTTTCATTTCTGGAGACACAGGCATTTATATGGTGGATTTTTATAGGTATATGTTTGGGGGTGATGTTTTTTAATTTTTTAGTAGTTTAGATTGGTTTTTTATGTTTTCAATTAGCTATTAAATTTTTTTATAGAGTATTGGTGAGTATTTATGTATTACTATAAATGTAGAGCTTTGGGGTTTTTTTGCTGAT
This sequence comes from Poecile atricapillus, assembly GCF_030490865.1. NCBI lineage: Eukaryota > Metazoa > Chordata > Aves > Passeriformes > Paridae > Poecile > Poecile atricapillus. The sequence goes on along the minus strand of NW_026709010.1, from coordinate 22,581 downwards.
GTTTAGGATTAGTTGAATGGTTTTGAGTTCAGTGTGTTGGTCTGATTATTTTTGAATAGTTGGTGTGATTTGTTGTGTGGAGTTCAGTAGGATTGCTTTTTATTTACGTTTAACTTTTCTGATGTGATAAGAACTGTTAGTGAATGAGCATAGCATCTTTTTTTGCCGGTAGTTGGTTGTACGGTGTGGGTTTTGTTTGTGTTACCTGTTTTGGGTTGTTTTCTTTTTTTTGTTAATGAGATTAAAGTTTTTATTTTGGGGTTAATTTGTGATTATTTTAAAGATTTTAGGGCAATTTGGGTTTTTGATTCGGGGGTGCGGTGATGAGAGTACTTTATTTGTTTTATGTGGTATCGGTGGTGTGCATAGAGGGAATATTTGTTTTGAAAATTTATTTTAGTATTGTTAGTTGAAGTGTTAGGATGAGTTGTGTTTCAGTGTTGAAACTTTTTGAGGCGGTTTGGATTTTTTTCTAGGTTAAGATTTTTTTTCCCTTGGCTGGTGGAGGTATTGTGATTTTATTGATGATATTGGTGGGAATTTGATGCTGTTTGTTTTTTGGTTATTTTATTTTTAGGAATTGGATTTTTGCAGTTGGACTGAAAGAATTCACTTTATTTCAAAACCTACTACTTTAATGATGTAAAGGTTCCCATATTAACTCCTCAGTCTTTTAGATTCTTTTTCTCATTTAGGTTTTCCAGAATTTATGGATAATTTAGCAATCAAGCAGGGATGGCACCCCGTTCTTGAAAAGATGGCTATGGAAAAACCTGTGTCTAACAACACGTACCTGACGGAGGGCAACAATTTTGCCGTTATTACAGGGCCAAATACGAGTGGCAAATCAACGTTGGCATGGATGTGCCGGAGGAGAGGAGTTTCTGGTGGGCTCCCAGTGACATCTCATGGAGTGATAGTGAGAGCATCTCATAGGGTCTGGGGGAGCACCTGGATGCACTTGGACCCGGAGCACCGCTTAAAGGAGGTGGTGAGGGACAAAGCTTTTTGCCAGGAAGCAGCAGCTGAACAGGTGAGCCAGTGTGGATTTGCAGGGGTGATCTTTCTCCTTTTCCCTTTTGATTTCACCTTGGCAGTCCCTCCCCGGTGCCCTCAATCTGTCACAAGAATTCCAAGAAAAAAAAAGGCTGTGCAAACAGTGAAAAGAAGGGGTATAGGTAAGGTGGAGTTTAGGTGTACCCCACCCCAAACCCTAAACAGCAGCCCTAACAGCGCTCCCGTTTCCCTGAGACAGCTGCAGGCAGGAACCCTAAAGCAGCAGAGTGCCAGAACCCCTGGTACTGCAGACAGTACCCCTGGTGCTAGGGCCAGCCAGGAGATAGTGGGGGGACGATCCGTAGGGTTGGGGAAACAGGGGGTTTCCCGCCCCGCCCCACCCTGGGCTCTCGGTCCCTCCGCAGCCGGGGATTGCTCCCACCCCTCCTCGAGGCGGCGGTTGGCAGGGCTTCGTGCCTGGCCTCTGCAAAGAGTTCGGCTCTGTCAGCCTCTGCCCTGTCTCAGGGCCAAACTTAGGTAGGGTAGGGAGCAACTGTGGATTGCCTGGTCCGGGCTAATGGACATCTCTTGGGGCCTATGGATAAGGAGCATCCCCGGTTGCAAGCGTAGGGTTGTAAGTTGGTAGGGTTCAGCGTGGGAGCTTGGCAGTGACACAGAGAGGCTGAGGGAGGGCTTCAGAGGTCAAAAGCTCGAGGGCTGGAGACAAACAGTGAAAATAAAAGGGGTACAGGTTGGGATATAAGGTAGCGTACAGGACTATTTGAACCCTAAACAGTAGCCCTAAAAATGCCCCCCTTTTTCCTGAGACAGCTGCAGGCAGGAACCCTAAAGCAGCAGAGTGCCAGAACCCCTGAGAGCTGCAGGCAGTACCCCTGGTGCTAGGGCCAGGCAGGAAGTGATAGTGAGTGCTAGGGCCTACTGCTGTCATATAAGCTGGGGTTTCCATCCTTGGGGTACCCTGGGCTCCCTGTCCCTCACTGACTGGAGAGTCTTCCTCCCCTCCTTGAGGTGGTGGTAATTTGGCTGTGTCAGCCAATACTGCTGTGAAGCAAGCCTCTGCCTCCCTGTGAGGTGAAGTGTGCAGCCCATGAACCTGGGCGTTCTCTAGAGAAGGTAAGTGCTGGGTTTTCACAGATGTGCTGCTAAGATCCTGCACCGATATTTGGTCTTCTAGATTGTAGCTGACCAGGAGACGACATCCTGGCGATGGCAGGAACTTCCCGGATGGCGAGGCGGCCTTCCAGGGCGTCCCCATGTGGATCCTCCCTGCCGGGCATCCGAGAGCTAAGTCGACGGCTACGACCCGTAGAGGGTTATGAAAGCGGGGTGCAGGGTTGGGACTTGTGACCCGGGATTATGGAGTCAGCTCTGGGGATGGGGAGGTCCAGACTGTGGCCCCTTAGGCCACACGGTGCGAGAGCCTCACTTTTGTTCACAGTGCTGAGGTGCGCAGGACAGAGCAGTCCCGGGGCGTGTCCCATCACTTGTCCATCGTGCCTTCTGTGTCTTTTGTGCCTCTCGTGTTGTATGTGCCTTGCCTTATCTCTTCTGGGGGCTTACCAGAAACCCCGGTGTCACTCGTAGCATCTCTGATCTCTGGGCTCCTTGGCCAGACGCCATCAAAACTTTGCCTCGGCAGCTCTCAGAGGCCTTGGAATTGCGTCTCTCTTGAAAACCGTCCGATTGGATGTCTTTTAGAGGTCTTGTTCCGAGCTGTGTCAACAGCCGTGCGCCGCGAGGATCCATTGCTGCGGCTTAGGACTTGAAGAAACGCAAAGATAGGTAGGGGACTGTGGCCCTAAGATTTTTGGGCATCCCTCTTGGCAGTTCTTGGATTAAGTCGTTCCGTCAGCATCTTCTTCCTCCCGGGTTCTGCGAGCTTCATCAGCTCGCCTTCATTCTCACCCGGCTCATCTCGTTCCGCGTTCTCTCGGTCCTTGCGGCCGTTCTTGTGGCCCAGAGCTGTGTCTCCCTGTTGTGTCCCCTCGTCTGTTGTCTTGTGTGTCACGGGTGTCTGGGTGTAGCTGTCCCAGAGCTGCTCTGTCCTGCTGCCCAGCCTGGGTGTAGGTGTAAAAGGCCAAGTCTCAGGCCCCTGTAATTTGAAATTTGTAATGTAGGGTGTAGTTGGAGTCTAGCGGGTGTTCCTAGATGGACACAAGGTGGCTGGAGCTGTGAAGTTATCCTTCAGCTCTTTGAGTTTTGTCTTAGCTTTCTAAGCATTACATTATTCACTGCCCGATGTGGGGTTCAAAAGAGTAAGAAAAACCTATACTAATTACGTTATATTGGTACTTCCTGTGTGTTGGGAAAAAGGACTGTGGGATAAAGGACTTTGTAATGGTGTTCCTTAAGTTCATGTCTCAGGGTGGAGGCCTTCATGTAGTTCTAGTCTCTGAGCTTTTTTTGAGGTTTTAATCTACTGGTCCAGAAATGGATTACTTGTATTTATTTCTATTTTATGGCTATCTATCTATCTATCTATCTATCTATCTTCATTTGTTTATTATAGATGTGTATATTTTCATTTCTATATTATTCATTTAAATGCCATGCCTGTAAGTAAATAAAAAACAAAAAGTCCCTTGATTTAAATATTTTTCATACCTATTTCTATCATATTGAACTTCTTTTTTTACACACCTAGATATAATACACAACAGATATTAAAATATATTATATTAGCATCTATCCATATGGTTTTCATACTGAATATTAATCTACTTGTCTAGATTTGGATTACTTGTATTTATTTCTTTTTTCTTTCTCTCTAACTCTCTCTCTATATATATCTATCTAGCTCCCCTATATTTACTTTTACATGTATATATTTATATATTTCTCTTTCTAATGTTCTGCTTTTTGAAATTTGCATTGCTTTCTCTTTGAAACTCTACCCATTCATTCAGCTGACAGGTCAGAATGACAAAAATATTTGGTGAATGACAAAAATATTTGCACTCTGGTGAACCCCGAGTGCAGAACACGCTCGTCTCTCTGGAACTTAGGCACAGAAATTTCTCTTGGTGCATTTTAGTACCTCATGGATGCACAGATGTGTTTTATACACTCATATTTTACAGGGAAGTAAGAGGTGGAAAAACAAAAGCCACTTTCTTAACCCTAAGCCGTTCCTGACATAACAAAACCCTAACGACGGCGTGCACAGAGAGGGGGTTTCTTTCCAAGGGAATTTAGAGAGATCCATTCCTGTTCCTTGCCAATGCCTACCGTAAAAACCAGAAAAACTCCACAGGTTTTTGGATTCTGCATCCAGCCCTCGCAGGGAATTTCCTGGCAGCTCGGGGTCCCCTCTGGGCAAGGGTACCCGGCACGAGCCCTCCCCATTCCCCGCTCACCTTGCTCCTCCAGCGCAGCGCCTGCCTCCCTCTGCCGGGGACCTCGGCGTGCCCCAAGGGACACGGGAGCCCCCCAGTGCCCACCCCGTCCCCCTCAGCCTTTGCTCCTCACCCCCAAAGAAGGCACAGAACAACTCCAACTGCCCTGGACAGCAGCACCCTGCTTTATTGGAAGCCCTCCTAGGACTAGACCCCCTCCCAAAAAGGAGCTCTGCTGCAACAAGAAAAGGGGTGCCCCGGCTGCGGGCACTTCTGCACCACCGTGAGTCCAGAAAAACCCAAAATCACCGGAATTTAACCCAAAAAATCCTCAGATCCAAAAAAAACCCCGTGAAAATTGGGTAAAATATGCAAAAACGGCAAAAAATCCCATAAAAATCCTGAGTTTTGGGGGTCAAACACCACTGCTACCCCGGCTGCGGGCACTTCTGCACTGCCGTGAGTCCAGAAAAACCCAAAATCCCAGGAATTTAATCCAAAAGAATCCTCAAATCAAAAAAAAAAAAAACCAAAAAATCCCATAAAGTACGAGAAAACGGCAAAAAATCCCATAAAAATCCTGAATTTTGGGGTCAAACAGCACTGCTACCCTGGCTGCGGGCACTTCTGCACTACTGTGAGTCCAGAAAAACCCAAAATCACCGGAATTTAACCCAAAAATTACCCCAATCCAAAAAAAACCCCGTGAAAATCCCATGAAATACGAAAAAATTGCAAAAAATCCCTGGAAAAATCCTAAAAAATCTAGAAAAAATCTCATAAAATACAAGAAAATTCTGTAAAAATCCCCAAATCCCCCAAAACTGCCCCAAATCCCCTTCAGGATCTTTGGGAACCTCAATTTGTGCCTTTTAGGGATCAGTTTGGGGGATTTGGGAGGTTTTTTGGAGATTTTTGGTTGATTTCAGGGTATTTCAGGGTGATTTTGAGTGATTTTGGGTTATTTCAGTTTGATTTTAGGTGACTTCAGGGTGATTTTGATTGACTAGGCTCATTTTGGGGTGTTTCAGGCGGATTTTGGGTGACTTCAGTTTGGTTTTGGTGTATTTTAGGCTGATTTTGAGTGATTTTGGTGCATGTCAGGCCAATTTTGGTTGATTTCAGGGTGATTTCTGGTGATTTCAGGCTGTTTTTTTGCTGATTTTGGGGTGCTTGAGACTGATTTTGGGGTGTTTCAGGTTGATTTCAGTTGATTTCAGGGTGATTTTGAGTGATTTTGGGGTGTTTCATGGCAATTTTTGGGTATTTTGGGCTGTTTCAGGCTGATTTTGAGTGATTTTGGGGTACTTCAGGCTGATTTGGGGTTATTTCAGGCTGATTTTGGTTGATTTCAGGGTGGTTTTGGGTGATTTTGGGCTACTTCAGGCTGTTTTTTTGCCGTTTTTTCACCGATTTTTGCTGATTTTGGCTGATTTTGTGCCGATTTCTGGATTTTAGGGCACATTTCTCGAATGCCACCCTGACGTGCGCATCGGGCGCCGTTTCCACCGGGGCTGTGTCTCCTGCCTGGGGTGTCTCATCTTCTGTCCCCAAACCCCCCAAAACTGCCCCAAATCCCCCAAAACTGCCCCAAATCTCCTTCAGGATCTTTGGGAACCTCAATTTTGATCCCGGTGACGTTGTCCCTGCCCCGCACCCGGTGATGTCATCACCAGTTTTGTGATGTCATCGTCAGCCCGGTGACGTCATAGTGTTCCCTGTGATGTCACCTTCTCTCCCCACGTGACGTCACGTGTCCCGCCCGGTGACGTCATCCGCACTCCATGATGTCATCGCCAGGTGGTGACGTCACCGCCCCCTGTGTGACGTCACAAGCCCCCCCAATGTATGACGTCACCACCCCCCCGTGTCTGACATCACCACACGCCCCCATATGATGTCACCACCCCCGTGTATGACATCACCATGTCCCCCGTGTATGAAGTCACGGCGCTGCTGTTGATGGCATCATGGCGGCCCCGTTGATTACGTCACTGCGGCCCCGTGTATGACGTCACGGCTCTGCCGTCGATGACGTCACGGCGCGGCCGTCGATGACGTCACTGCGTCCCCTGTCGATGACGTCACAGGAGGAGGACGGCTCCACCTGCCTGCACCACGCGGCCAAGAACGGGAACCTGGAGATGGTGGAGCTGCTGCTGGGAACCGGACAGGTGGACGTCAACGCCCAGGTGAGTGGTCAGTGAGTGACCACTGAATGTCCACTCACTGTCCTGAGTGTCCACTCACTGTCCTGGGTGTTCTGAGTGAGCCCTGAGTGTGTTCTGAGTGTGTGAGTGTCCACTCTGTGTGTCCCTGCTGGGAACTGGACAGGTGGACGTCAACGCCCAGGTGAGAGGTCAGTGAGTGACCCCTGAGTGTCCACTCACTGTCCTGAGTGACCCCTGAGTGTGTGAGTGTCCCCTGAGTGTCCCCTGAGTGTCCACTCACTGTGTCCTGAGTGACCCCTGAGTGTCCACTCAGTGTCCGGAGTGTCCTGGCAGTAGTCAGAAGGTCAGGGCTGCTCTGGGGCTGTTTTTGGGCTGTTTAGGGGTTGTTTCTCGGGTGTTTTTTTGGCTGTTTTAGGGCTGTTTTTGGGGTTGTTTTGGGGGTTGTTTTGGGGCTGGTTTTGTGCTGGTTTTGGGTTGTTTTTGGGGTGTTTTGGGGTGATTTTGGGTGTCTGGAGGCGGCGCTGACCCCTGGATGACCCCTCAGGACAACGGCGGCTGCACCCCGATCATTTGGGCGGCCGAGCACAAACACATCGAGGTCATTCGGCGACCGCTGACCCGAGGGGCCGACATCACCCTGACCGACAACGTGAGCGCACCTGGGGACACCTGGGGACACCTGGGGGGACCTGAGACACACCTGGGGACCCCTGGACACACCTGGGGACAGCTGGGGACACACCTGGGGACAGCTGGGGACACACCTGGGGACACCTGGGGGGACCTGAGACACACCTGGGGACACCAAAACCACACCTGGGGACAGCTGAGATACACCTGGGGACACCTAGTGACACCAGGGGGCCACCTCGGGACAACTGGGGACACCTGGGGACAGCTGAGACACACCTGGGGACAGCTGAGGAACATCTGGGGAACATCTGAGATACCTGAGACACACCTGGGGACACCTGGACACACCTGGGGACATCTGGGGACACCTGGGGACACACCTGGGGACACCTGGGGGGACCTGAGACACATCTGGGGACACCAAAACCACACCTGGGGACAGCTGAGATACACCTGGGGACACCTGGTGACACCTGGGGGCCACCTGGGGACAACTGGGGACAGCTGAGACACACCTGGGGACAGCTGGGGAACATCTGAGATACCTGAGAGACACCTGGGGACACCTGGAGAACATCTGGGAGACATTTGGGGACACCTGGGGGGACCTGGGGACACCTAGGGACAGCTGGGACACACCTGAGGACACACCTGGAACCCAGTCTAGAACCCAGTCCAGAACAGTCTAGAACTCAATCTAGAACCCAATCTAGAACAATCTAGAACCCAGTCTAGAACGCTCTAGAACACAGTCTAGAACAATCTAGAACGTGATCTAGAACGCTCTAGAACCCAGTCTAGAACGTGATCTAGAACGCTCTAGAACCCAGTCTAGAACAATCTAGAACGTGATCTAGAACGCTCTAGAACACAGTCTAGAACAATCTAGAACGTGATCTAGAACGCTCTAGAACCCAGTCTAGAACAATCTAGAACCCGATATAGGACAATCTAGAACACGTTCTAGAAGCACACCTGGAACACACCTGGGGACAGCTGGGGACATCTGGGGACACACCTGGGGATACCTGGGGACACCTTGGGGACACACCTGGGGACACCTGGGGGCCCCTGAGATACACCTGGGACACACCTGGGGACACCTGAGATATACCTGGGGACACCTGGGCACACCTGGGGACACCTGAGATACACCTGGGGACACCTGGGGATAGAAGGAACACACCTGGGCACACCTGAGGGTACCTGGGGGGGGGGTACCTGGGAACATACCTGGGGACACCTGGGCACACCTGGGATAGAAGGAACACACCTTATTGGGTTTTGTTTATTGGATGTAGGAGTTCAGATGGGGTAGGGTTGGTTTGTTTAGCTGAGTTTTGGGTGTTAATTAGGTGGCTTTTGTTAGATGCAGTTTTCAATTTTTGAAAGTTTTTTATTGAGTGGTTTTAAGGTGATTTTTAGTAGTTGATGGTATAATTTTATTTTGTTTGTAGTTGGTGTATAAAAACGTATATGTTCTATTTATTTAATGTTGTCTTTTTTAGTTTAGGTGTTGATGATAAGTTTGGATTTCTTTCTGTAGCGTGTTTCTTATTAGTTTTACTTCTGGGGACACAGGCATTTATATGGTGGATTTTTAGAGGTATATTTTTGGGGGTGACTTTTGTAACATTTTAGTAGTTTAGATCGATTTTTTATGTTTTTCATTAGGTATTATTTTTTTTATTGAGTATTGTGATTATGTATTAGTATAAAGGTAGAGCTTTGGGTTTTTTTTTAAGTATTGTTTAGGGTTAGTTGAATGGTTTTGAGTTCAGTGTGTTGGTCTGATTATTTTTTAATAGTTGGTGTGATTTGTTGTGTGGAGTTCAATAGGGTTGCTTTTTATTTACGTTTAACTTTGCTGATGTGATAAGAACTGTTAGCATCTGTTTTTGCCGGTAGTTGGTTGTACGGTGTGGGTTTTGTTTGTGTTACCTGTTTTGGGGTTTTTTTTGTTAATGAGATTAAAGTTTTTATTTTGGGGTTGTGATTAAATTAAAAATTTTAGGGCAATTTAGATTTTTGACACGGATGCACTGTGATGAGAGTACATTAGTTGTTTTATGTGGTATTGGTGGTTTAGATAGGGGGAATATTTGTTTTGAAAATTTGTTTTGGTATTGTTAGTTGAAGTGTTTGGATGAGTTGTATTTCAGTGTTGAATCTTTTTGAGGGGGGTTCAGATTTTTTCTAGGTTAAGATTTTTTTTCCCTTAGTTGGTGGAGGTACTATGATTTTATTGATGACATTGATGGGAATTTGATGCTGTTTGTTTTTTGGTTATTTTATTTTTAGGAATTTGATTTTTGCAGTAGGCCTGGAAGAATTCACTTTATTTCAAAACATACTAGTTTAATGATATAAAGGTTTCCATATTAACTCCTCAGTGTCTTAGATGTTTTTTCTTATTTAGTTTTTCCAGAATTTATGGATAATTTAGCAATCAAGCAGGGATGGCACCCCATTCTTGAAAAGATGGCTGTGGAAAAACCTGCGTCTAACAACACGTACCTGACGGACGGCAACAATTTTGCCGTTATTACAGGGCCAAATTCGAGTGGCAAATCAACATCGGCATGGAATGCTGGAGGAGAGGAGTTTCTGGTGGGCTCCCAGTGACATCTGATGGAGTGACTTTGCCTCTTTATGGACTTTTAGATTTGGGTTCTTTTTCCCTTTGAACTGAAGATTGATGAGAGGGAGGCGAGTTTTCTCTCGTTCGGTCTCAGTTGTTTATTTTTTCTTATCAGCATTACAAGGTACAAGGAGCTATGTGCACTATGATAGAAAAGGGGTAAAATGGCTAACAAAGATCTTCTTCAAGGTCTTTTATATGTCCATTTACCCAATTAACAGGTGCCAACTAAATTATTTTTCTTAGTGACCCAATGACCCAACACCTGTGTGCTGCACTGTGACATTTTCTACCCAATCACCTACTACTTCCCAAACACCCCTAGGAGAAGAACATGAAGAAGAAAGAAGGACAAGAGACAACACCCTAAATCCTCCATCTTGTCTCCTGTTCTCTAAACTACTTTTTCACCCAGTGATTTAAGAAACTTTCTAATCTACACATTTACACTTTTCCTATCTAACTTTAACATTTGTTTTCATGTGTCACCATGAAAACATGCACATGAATTTCATATTATATGAAATTCAGTGTTTCCTTGAATCCTAGAACTAAATATTAAAAACAAGGGTACACAGTCTGTATCTCAGACTCCAACATCTGCCCCTCTCTTTTTAAAAAAAAAAACAAAAAGACAATAAAGAAAATCAACCTAAATCTTTTATTGGATTACTTTTCAAGAAGGGTTATTTTTCCTTCACTCATGTTTTAACAAATGAGGCTTTACAATATTCATTTTCCCACTTTTTCACACGAAACCCAAAGTTCATCGCTCTCGCACGCGGGATCAAAGGCGTTCAGCCGTCAACTGCGGTCTCGATACGGTTCACATCTGCGTGCTCGCTCTTCTGCTCTTTGGGCCGTCTGCTCGTCTCTGCAGCTGATGAGTTTCCAGGTTCTTCTCTAGGAAGTTACTTCTGCTTTAAACCTGTGAATACACAAACATACACTTTCCTCCAAATTATTAATTGAAATGAATTTTTTAATCTTTTTTCTTCTGAACTTTTGACCAGAACCAAAGAATTCTCTCTCAACTTTGCTTGAGTCTTGTTAGAACAATACCTGATAATTGATGGAACTGGCTTAGTAAAAGACTTGTTTAAAAAGTACCGTTCAAGAATTATTTGCAATAGATATAAGATCTTTACACTTTTTCCAAAAATTTAAGATTTATAAGGTTTTTATACTTCTGAGGCATAGCCTTGGTTCCCCCCCTTTTTTTGTAATTAAGTAAGGTATTTGTTTTTTTTGTTATGACAATGAAAAACCATCAAATTAAAACACTTGCACATGTATACACATATAGGAAATAACACTTTTACAGAAATCAAAAACTTATTAAGAAGATTCATAATTAATATTATGCAATATTAAACTTATCTGAATAATCTGTAATATGAATTACTAAATATACTAAATATATACTCTCATCCCAGAGTCTGTCACTGCTGATAAATCAACGGAAGATTGGAAAATCATGTCCGGATAACAATTCTCCAAGCCCGCTGTAAAATCCAGCTGCTATATTAATTCACTAATTGCCAAGTCCAATTGACCTGAGTATTGTTTTGATGCAGAAAACTTCTGGGTTTATTGGTAAATTCTCTATCCAGGTAAAGTCAAGGCTTGGCCAGAGCCTAAGGTTTAAACTGGAAAGATGTCTCTTAAGTCATTTTCAAAGCAAGGGGTTTAAAAATAGCAGCTATAAGATGCTTAAAACACAGCAAACTTTTAAAAGGCATTTGTATAAAACAATGATCAGATGTCTTAGGTAATTGACTAATTAAACCATTCAGTAGTTAATTTAATCTGAAGTTTCTTTCATAACCCTTGACTTTCAACCATGACACATTTTCTTAGAATTCTGGAAACTAAAATAATAAAGCTACATTGGATTAGGTAAACGCAAATCTTCTTAAACAAGGAAAAGAGTAAAAACCAAGACAAAAAAACTCTGTATAGAAGCAGCTGCATAACTTATTTACCAAGATGCATCTGTAGTGAGAAAACAAAAAAATCTCAAATGACACGTGTCTAAAAGGTAATTACACAAAGATACATTAAAATATGTATAAAGCTGCCTGTAAATACAATGACACTTTATACATAATGCTCATCATAGAAATCTATAAATTTACATTATAGAATGAATATGTCATCAGTGAGTGTCTGAGGAAATCAAGATAATAAATTTAAAATATTCACATCTTAGTGACTAAAAATGAATTAAAGTGAAAAACTTTTAAATTTTTTGTAAATAACAATCACTAAGTTTTTTATGCAACTTTTAGAAAACTAAAACTGTAGAGATTATAACAAACAATAGAACTTCTAATGAAATCACGGGTGTCACAAATTGCATTCACCTCTGTTCTTAAGCAGGTGTTCACCAGTGTTCTGTCACCACTGTTTCAGTTGTAATTATCTTCATCTCTATAGGAAAATAACTATGCATTTTAAACAAATGTCTTCAATAAAACATAAAGAAATTTAAATTTTAACTTGTTAAAAAATAATTATGATAAAAGGAAGTAACAAAACTTAACGTCAAAAAATACTAAAGTTATAACTTAAGTAAAAAACATTCAAACTTAAACATAGTGAAATTTAACTTTGCTTAATCTTATTAACACAATCTATATTAGATGAAAACACAACTTAATCTTCCTCTGTTATTATAAAAAAAGGCAATTAAAAGTTTGGTATACACTTCTTTGAACACAATATAACAGGAATATTGATTCACTATAGAGATTATAGGGATGCAACAAATTTATCACCATTCTATGTTATCTGGTTTTGAGAATAACTTATAATAACTGCACATGTTATTAAAAATACCATTCGTAACAAGAATTTGCTTGGTATATGCTTAAATTTGTTAGGATTTTTAGAATTCAGTTTTACTAGAGAAAAAATACAACACCACAGATTTGGTAATTTGCGATTCAGCTTTTGTAGTACTTTTCAGAAACATTAAGTTTAACTTTTTAAACTAAAATCTAAAATCCAAATTGGTATATATGCTGTTATACAGGTTTGGTTTTGGTTTTTTTTTTTTATAACAAAAGGACTCACATTAAAATTTCTTTATTAAAATTGTAAAAAAAATACCAAGCAAATGGGTAATATACGGTTAATATAACTTTGAGATTACTGAAAACTTTATTGAACTAAATCTACAATACACTTATTCAAATGAAAGGTTAAAAATGAAAGAAACCTGTCATTAAATCCTTTTTCTGTAGGATTAATCATATGATTTTTCAACTTAATTTTAAAGAAATGCATCTTGTAGAAACTGACTGTAACTACAGTAATACTGCTTGATCACTCTATATCACACAATACTACATTATCAGTAGATGTATAGAGAAGATAACATTTTCAAAACTTTCATGTATTGAGAACACTGAAACTGAAGAAAAATCTTTTAAATTTCTTGGGATGCATAAATATAATTTTCTATGTTATTCTGTAAAAACAAAACCAACAGATATCATTAGAAATACAACATCTATATGTATTCTATTATGCAACATTTTTAAACTTTTTGATCCATTTTTGAAGGCACTTCAATAAGGGCTTCTTTCTGAAGCTTGTGACCGCTATAATTTGCAGATAAGCCAGTAATGCATCTTACAATGCTTTTGATTTTTACTTTTTGGCTATTTTTCTGAAACCATTCCAGAGATGCTGGAGTTTGTATTGACATGTCCCGTAACCCTGAGTCCATGTCTCTGGGAGGATTTGTAGAGTGAAAGAACTGTGCATTAGCACGGCTGTGCTCAAAAGACTCTTGGCTTTGTGTGGTATCCAGCGAATCAATCTGCTGTGGTGAAGCTGTTGTTTTTTCCAGCTGTTGTTGCTCTGCTGCAGCTGTATTGCAAAGCGAATTCAATTTTAAAAGTGCCGCCGCAGCGCTCGGCGCACGCCGAGGCTCGGTTTCTCCACCCGCCTGTGCCCCGACTCCGGGCTGGGCACGGAGGGACGGGACCACGCCTCCCCGTGACGTCACGGGCGCCCCGGATGACGGCTGGCCTGGGGGCGGTGCCGCAGGCGGGGTCTGGAGCTGCGGCTGTGGTGGCGTCACTGCTGACGTCACGTTGACTGACAGCTGTGGCTCCAAGCCCACCCCTGGCAGGCGGGGCGCAGGGGCCGCCGTGCCCGTGGAGGTCCCGGACCGCTCTGGCTCGGGCCGAGCCCTCCCGTACCCTTCCAGGGGGGACAGGGCTGTCCACTCCACCCCCCTAGGGCCGGAAAGGGGCTCGGCTGCCGGCACGCAGGCGGCCAAGGAAGTTTCCCCTCCCTCTTCTGCCTGCAACAGTATACCGGGTGCTGGAACAGTTTCAAGAGAACTGAGACACTCTTGCAAAAGCTCTAAGACCCCTTTTTGCAGATTCTGCCCGCGTTTTAGAATTGCCTCCTCGTCTCTGTATAGTTGTTTTTCTGGGCTTTCAACAGGCTTACACATTCTCTTTCCTAAGGTAGATTTCAGGCTGACACAGACTTTACAGCGTGCGGTAACAAGCATTCCGCATTTGACTGAAACAAACCTTTCTGTTTTTCTGGACCCATCGTATCCCTCGCTTGAGTTTCAGAGTCCCATTTACTGGCGATGACTTCATAAGTCACTGCAGAAGCCGTTAGAAGTTCAGCTTCTACCTCGTCTCTAAGAGTGTTTTTTTCATATACTCTCACATTTATCTTCTCCCACAGGCTTGGGGTAAAAATTTTGTCTGAATCCACATTAGGGAATTCTACCCGTACCCAGGATAGAAGGCTTTTAAGCTCATCTGTGGACACAGAGATCGGGTGCTCCTTTACCATAGCTTCCAAAATAGCCAAAACCTCCCCCTCAGGTCTGGACATGTTTCCCTTTTGACGGCTTACCTGACCTCAGGGTCAGCTTTCTCTCAGCTCCTCTATCCGTGATCCGTTCCACAGCTCACAGACGTCTGGCTTGGCTTGTCCGCTCTCATCAGCACCGGGATTACGGAGATCTTTTTCCCCTTTCCAGGGAGTTTTCCAGCTTTCTGCTGTTTTCGCTTTTTTCCTTTTTTTTTTTTTTTTTCAACAGGAGCCTTCAGTTCAAAGTGCCCCAAGTTTGGGAGCCACTTGTCTCTTTATGGCCTTTTTGATTTGGGTTCTTTTTCCCTTTGAACTGAAGATTGATGAGAGGGAGCATGGTTTTCTCTCGTTCGGTCTCAGTTGTTAATTTTTTGTTATCAGCATTACAAGGTACAAGGAGCTATGTGCACTATGATAGAAAAGGGGTAAAATGGCTAACAAAGATCTTCTTCAAGGTCTTTTATATGTCCATTTACCCAATTAACAGGTGCCAACTAAATTATTTTTCTTAGTGACCCAATGACCCAACACCTGTGTGCTGCACTGTGACATTTTCTACCCAATCACCTACTACTACCCAAACACCCCTAGGAGAAGAACATGAAGAAGAAAGAAGAAGGACAAGAGACAACACCCTAAATCCTCCATCTTGTCTCCTGTTCTCTAAACTACTTTTTCACCCAGTGATTTAAGAAACTTTCTAATCTACACATTTACACTTTTCCTATCTAACTTTAACATTTGTTTTCATGTGTCACCATGAAAACATGCACATGAATTTCGTATTATATGAAATTCAATGTTTCCTTGAATCCTAGAACTAAATATTAAAAACAAGGGTACACACTCTGTATCTCAGCCTCCAACATGAGGTGAGAGCATCTCATAGGGTCTGGGGGAGCACCAGGATGCACTTGGACCTGGAGCATTGCTCAGAGGAGGTGGTGAGGGACAAAGCTTTTTGCCAGGAAACAGCAGCTGAACAGGTGAGCCAGTGTGGATTTGCAGGGCTGATCTTTCTGCTTTTCCCTTTTGATTCCATCTTGGCAGTCCCGCCTCAGTGCCCTCAATCTGTCACAAGAGTTCCAAAAAAAAAAAAAAAGGCTGAACAAACAGTGAAAATAAGGGGTACAGGTATGGTAGAATACAGTTGTACCCCACCCCCAACCCTAAACAGCAGCCCTAACAGCGCTCCCATTTCCCTGAGTCAGCTGCAGGCAGGAATCCTAAAGCAGCAGAGTGCCAGAACCCCGAGAGGTGCAGGCAGTACACCGTGTTCTAGGGCCAGTTGAGAAGAGATAGTGGCCACGTAGGTCCCGCTTGTGTGGGATAACCAGGGGTTTCCAGCCCCGGCCCACCCCGGGGTCCCCGTTCATCCGCAACCGGGGAGGCTCCCAAACCTCATCGAGGCGGCGGTTCGTTCGGATCCACAGCAATACCGCTTGAAGAGTTTCGCTCCGCAAGCCTCAGCATCCCAGCGGGGCTGAAGCATGCAGGCGAAGGACCCAGCCATTGTCAGGAGACCGTGAGTGTTGGGTTTTCACAGATGTGCTGCTAAGATCTTGCACTGATATTTGGTTTTCTTTATTGTACCTGTCCAAGAGACAACAGCCTGCCAGAAACGTGCCAGACGGTGAGGCGGCCTTCCCTTGTGCCCCACGTGGCTTCTGGTCCCCACGCATATGAGAGCTAAGTCGAAGTCCAAGACCTACAGAGGGGCATGAAAGCGGTGTGCCAGGTAAGCACTCGTGCCCAAGGATTTTTGAGTCAGCTTTGGAGATGTGGCGGTCCAAGCTGTGGCCCCTTAGGCTACCTCAAGGGAATTCCTCACTTTGGCTCACAGTGCTGAGGTGCGCAGGACAGAGCAATCCCGGGGTGCGTCGTGTCACTTTTCTACCGTGCCTTCCGTGCCTTTCGTACCTCTCGTGTAGTACGTGCCTCGCCTTATCCCTTCCGGGGGCTTATCAGAAACCCCGGTGTCTCTCTTAACATCTCTGATCTCTCTGAGAAGAACATGAAGAAGAAAGAAAAAGGGACAAGAGACAACACCCTAAATCCTCCATCTCATCTCCTCTAAACTTTTTCACCCAGTGATTTAAAAAAACTTTCTAATCTACACACTTCCACTTTTAGCTTTTTGTATCTAACTTTAACATTTGTTTTCATGCATCACCATGAAACCATGCTCATGAATTTCATATTATATGAAATTCAGTGTTTTTCTGGATCTTATAACTAAGTATCAGAAACAAGGGCACCCACTCTGTATTCCAGACTCCAACATTTGCCCGCTCTTTAAAAAAAAAAAAAAAAATCAACCCAAATCTTTCAAACCTTTTCTTTGATTAATTTTCACTCAGGGTTATTTTTCCTTCTCTCATGCCCTACGCACCAACAACAGAACTGCTGCTCTGTTCTACAGAGCGCTCTGCCTCCAGTTTTGAACATCAGTTAACTGACCACTCAAAGCTAGAGAAATAGATCTAGGTTGCTAACTTAACCAGTAGCTTAATTTGTCTAATTCCTTTAAAGTTTCTGCTGAAACTGCTTGAATTGAAAGCTGAGTTGTTATAAATCTCTATCTGAAATTTCATGACTCAAACTCTTCACAATCAAGTGTGACTAAGATTGATATAAGGTTACGATAAGATGTTGACTCTTTATATAGAACATAATAAATAAAAAGAAAAACTGAATATTATACCAAAATCTATTTTCACTGAGATAAGGTATACTTTCTTTTGAGTTAACTAAAAGAAGCGACGCAGGTGAAATCGCATCACAAAGCGATCACCAAAATGATACAGCTCAAGGGGGATACCTGATTCACCTTCATCTTCAAGGACTTTATCTCTCATGCAGGTTTCTGAATCTTGACACAGTTCACACCACGCTTTAACAAATGAGGCCTTACAATATCGATTTTCCTACTCTTTCACACGAAACCCAAAGTTCATCGCTCTGTCATGCGGGATCAAAGGCGTTCAGCCGTCAACTGCGGTCTCGATACGGTTCACATCGGCGTGCTCGCTCTTCTGCTCTTTGGGCCGTCTGCTCGTCTCTGCAGCTAATGAGTTTCCATGTTCTTCGCTAGGCAGTTACTTCTGCTTTGAACCTGTGAATACAGAAACTACACTTTACTCCAAATTACTAACTGAAATTAATTTTTTATCTTCTTGCTTCTGAACCTTTGACAGGAACCAAAGAATTCTCTCTCAACTTTGCTTGAGTACTGTTAGAAGAATACCTGATAATTGATGGAACTGGCTTTGTGAAAGACTCGTTTAAAAAGGACCGATCAAGAATTATTTCCAATAGATATACAATATTGCGTTTTTTCCAAAATCTAAAATACATACATAGCGTTTCCACGCTTCTGAACCGCAACCCGTTTCCTCCCCCTCTCTTATAAACAAAGGTAAAATATCCACTGTCTTGTTCTGACAACGAAAAACCAAAGTAAAACACATGCATATGTATAGATATAGGAAATAAAACTTTTACAGCAATCAAAAAGTGATTAAGAAGATGCATAATTAATATTATGCGATATTAAACTTATCTAAATGATCTGTAATATGAATTACCTAATGTACTAAATATATACTCTCATCCCAGAGTCTGCCACAGCTGATAAATCAATGCAAGATTGGAAAGTCATGTCCAGATAACAATTCTCCAAGCTCACAGTAAAAATCCAGCTGCTATATTAATTCACTAATTGCCAAGTCCAATTGACCTGAATATTGTTTTGATGCAGAAAACTGGATTTATTTGTCAATTCTCTATCCAGGTAAAGTCAAGGCTTGCCAGGGCTAAGAAATTTAAAAGATTTTTCTTCTGTTTCAGTATTCGTAATACATGAAAGTTTTGAAAATGTTATCTTCTCTATACATCTACTGATAATGTAATATTGTATGATATGGACTGATCCAGTATTATTACTGAAATTACAGTTAATTTCTGCAAGATGCATTTCTTTAAAATTGAGTTAAGAATCATATGATTAACCCTACAGAAAAAGGATAGAATAAGAAGTTTCTTTCATTTTTAACCTTTCATTTGAATAAGTGTATTGTGGATTTAGATCAATATAGTTTTCAAAAATCTCAAAGATATATTAACCATATATTACCCATTTGCTTGGTATTTTTTTACAATTTTAATAAGGTAATTTTAATATGAGTCTTTCTGTTATAAAAAAAACCCCAAACATGTATAACAGCATATATACCAATTTAGATTTTGAATTTAAGTTAAAAAGCTAGACTTAATGCTTCTGAAAAGTACTACAAAAGCTGAATAGCAAATTACCAAATCTGTGGTGTTGTGGTTTTTTTCCAGTAAAACTGCACTCTAAAAATCCTAATAAATTTAAACATAGGCCAAGCAAATTCTTGTTACGAATAAGCATTTTTAATAACATCTGCAGTTATTATAGGTTATTCTCAAAACCAAGTAACATAGAAAGGTGATAAATTTGTTGCATCCCTATAATCTCTATCGTGAACCAATATTCCTATTATATTGTGTTCAAAGAAGCGTGTACAAAACTTTTAGTTGTCTTTTTTTATAATAACAGAGGAAGATTAAGTCATGTTTTCATCTAATATAGATTAAGTGTTAACAGAATTAAGCAAAGTTAAACTTCACTATGTTTAAATTTAAGTGTTTTTAACTTCAGTTCTAACTTTGGTATTTTTTAACGTTAAGTTTTGTTGCTTCCTTTTGTCATAATTAATTTTTAACAAGTTTAAAATTTAAATTGCTTCATGTCTTATTGAAGACATTTGTTTAAACTACATAGTTATTTTCCTAGAAAGATGAAAAAAACTACAACTGAAACAGCTGTGATAGAACACTGGTGAACACCTGCTTAAGAACAGAGGTGAATGCTGTTTGTGACACCCTTGATTTCATTAGAAGTTCTATCGTTTCTTATAATCTCTGCAGTTTTAGTTTTCTACAAGTTGCACAAAAAAATAATGATAGTTATTTACAAAAAATTTAAAAGTTTTTCACTTTAATTCATTTTTAGTCATTAAGACAGGAATGTTTCAAAAATATTATCTTGATTTCCTCAGACACTTACTGATGACATATGCATTGTATAGTGTAAATTTATAGGTTTCTACGATAAGCGTTATCTATAAAGCGTCATTGTATTTACAGGCAGCTTTATACATATTTTGATATATCTTTGTGTAATTACCTTTTAGACACGTGTCATTTGAGATTTTTTTGTTTTCTAACTACAGATGTATCTCGGTCAGTAAGTTATGCAGCTGCTTCTATGTAGAGTTTTTTTTTGTGTTAGTTTTTACTCTTTTCCTTGTTTAAAAAGATTTACATTTACCTAATCCAATGTAGCTTTATTATTTTAGTTTCCAAAATTCTAAGAAAATGTGTCACGGTTGAAAGTTAAGTGTTATGAAAGAAACTTCAGATTAAATTAACTACTGGATAGTTTAATTAGTCAATTACCTAAGACATCTGATCATTTGTTTTATACAAATGCCTTTAAAGGTTTGCAGTGTTTTAAGCACCCTATAGCTGCTATTTTAAACCCCTTGCTTTGAAAATTACTTAAGAGACATCTTTCCAGTTTAAACCTTAGGCTCTGGCCAAGCCTTGACTTTACCTAGATAGAGAATTTACCAATAAACCCAGAAGTTTTCCGCATCAAAACAATATTCAGGCCATTCGGACTTGGCAATTAGTGAATTAATATAGCAGCCGGATTTTACGGCGGGCTCGGAAAATCGTTATCCGGACACGATTTTCCAATCTTCCATTGATTTATCAGCTGTGACAGACTCTGGGATGAGAGTATATATTTAGTACATTTGGCAATTCATATTACAGATCATTTAGATAAGTTTAACTTCACATAATATTAATTATGCGTCTTCTTAACCAGTTTTTGATTGCTGCAAATGGTATCATATACGCATGCATATGTATACATATAGGAAAGAACACTTTTACAGCAATCAAAAACTTACGGATGGACACATAAAACAGTTATTACTCCTGAGCTTTCTCGTACCTTCCTTCGAAGCACCCGGGACTAGTCTCGTCTAGTCCTAAGCTAATCACCGGGCCTCCCCTGCCTGGGCGGAAGGCTATCCCAGAGCCCACATCCGAATCTCAACTTACCCCACGTGACCTCGGCCGTAAGCGTCTCACGTGAGTAATTTCTTTAGGCCATAGTAACAAATATGTGGATATTATTTGTCGGTAAAATTATCGATGAAACCCATGCTGCCCTGCGGCGCTGACGCCATCCACGCATGCGCAATCACAGCTTTTATCGCCGAGGCTCCTGCCGCCGTCCCCGCGCTCCCCGCGTCTCCCCCCCCGTGCCAGCCTGTCAAACCGCGGAGGGGAAGAGAAATGCCCACTTCTAAAACACCAGAACAAGTCCAAAAATACCAGCGTCACGCAGTTTCAAATCACCGAGTTGAAAATTTCCAAAGGAATCCAATTGCAAAATACCAGAATACGGGGTTCCAAAATTCCAAAATGATTCCGTTTCAAAATAGTAAACTAGTGAGTTCCAAAATATGAAAAGCACCCAATTTCAAAATATCAAATTGCAAAATACCAGTTCTCAGATGTCTTACACCGGCAGGATTCCCAAACCCAAATGAATGCAATTATTGTCAAAACGGGATCTGCGCTACCAAAACGACTATTTTCTTCCCTGAAAAGCTTTCCCTGGTGATCATCAATACACGTAGTTATTTTGATCATTTAGCCGGGCGTAATAGAAATTTTACTTTAAAACCCAACATTTGTAGCGGTCCTCAGCTCGCGTCCGTGACCCGCAGCCTCCGGGCGGGACCGCCGGGGCCAGGATCGAAGCAGAGAGCCAGCCCGGTCCCCGCGGCTGCGCGGGGAAACACCGAGCGGCAAGCAAAGGGAGCATTTATAAACTATATCGATATTTCACTGAAATTCAGGGCAGAGCAGCGACGGGGGCGCTCGGGTTCGGCCAGGATTAGCCCTAAACGAGCCGGGCAAACCCCCGACCGCTCAAGGGAAGCGGAAGTCATTAACCGGTAATCGCCTAGGACCCCGTGAGGAATTTCCTCCGTAATCACAAACCCAGCACGCAGGGGATTTATGCGGCAGAATCCCAATTTCGGCCACGGCACCCGGAGGAGGAGACCGGTTCTCTACCGCGGAAATGAAAGCCCAGCACCCCGGCGTTTCGGGGACGGACCGCGGGACACGTAAGGGAGGGAACGACCGGCAGCACGTTTCTGCGCCTCACCCCCAACCCCCCCCCCTCCAAGGTGCAGCCGCCTGAGGCGTGACCGGTGAGTACGAGAAGGAAGCAGCTCCTTGCAGAGGCAGTTTTGAGAGGGTTACCCGGGCAAGGCTCGCGCAGGGAGCCGCCGGAGGGGCCAGCGGGGGCATCCCGGGAGTTCCTCCGGGAACGAGGGTCACGGCACCCAGCAGGGACCGGGGGATCAGGCGGTTTCACCCGGGCGGGGAGCGTCACTTTAAGATAAAGCCGAGAGAAAAGCCCGTCCTGCCGAGCAGGGTCATCCGAGCAGGCGGGGCAGCACGCACATTCCCGGGGGGGGGGGGGGGGGGGGGGTAGTTTTCAGTTTTCCTCTTCTACCTCGCTACTCCATCTCCACAGCCCCAAAGAAGGGATGGGTTATCAGGAAAAAAGGCGTTTAAGCTGAGGGAAAAAGCTTCCTTTTCCCCAATCGCCTGTGTTTGAATTGAAGAGAAATCCACTTCCCCTGCAATTTTGATAGTCTCAATTGTTGGTAACTCTGCCTTTTCTGTGCTGTTAGAGATATTAATTGATAGAGAATGCCCATTTTCTATTTTTTTCCACTTTAAGTGGAAAGGGAAAGCAGGGATGATGCTTTTTTATGGATCTGAATTAAACGAAAAATGCCCCCTTTTCAAT
>NW_026709009.1:0-96839 GCF_030490865.1 Poecile atricapillus | reverse complement strand
GGCTCGGAGCGGAGCCCGCCGGGAGCAGCCCCCGGGCCGGGGCTCGACCAGCGCCGAGCGAGAGTCGCGGGCCAGCGGCACGGGGGGCGGGGCCGCATGAGGAGCGGGGCCACGGGGCACAGCCCGACCGCACCTGGGAACTGCCGGGGGTCCCGGGCAGCGCCGCCTCTCCCCCATCGGGCGGATCGAGGCGGCATGGGGCCCGGGATCGGTCTCGAGTCCGGGATGGCTCTCGGGTCCGGGATCGGTCTCGGGATCGGTACCGGGCCCGGGATGGCGGCGGCGGTTCCCGCCGCGGACTCGGCGCCCCGCGCGGCCCCGGGACAGCGGCACGAAGGGGGCGAGGCCAGGGAGGAACGGGGGCAGCGCGGGTATGAGGGGCGGGAGCACGGAGTGCGTGCACAGCTCGAGACAAGAGGGCGCATGCGCGGCTCGGGGCGGCCCCAGGTGAGCGAGGCGGGGCCGGCACAGGAGCGAGGGGCCTCATCCTGCACCCTGGGGATGGTGCTGAGCACCCTGGGGATGGTGCTGAGCACCCTCGGGAAGGCGCTCAGCACCCTCGGGATGGTGCTCAGCACCATCCCGAGGGTGCAGGATGAGTGCCGAGGGTGCAGGATGAGGCCCAAGGGTGCTGAGCACCATCCCGAGGGTGCTGAGCTCCTTCCCGAGGGTGCTCAGCACCATCCCGAGGGTGCTCAGCACCATCCCGAGGGTGCAGGATGAGTGCCGAGGGTGCAGGATGAGGCCCAAGGGTGCTGAGCACCATCCCGAGGGTGCTGAGCGCCATCCCGAGGGTGCTCAGCACCGTCCTGAGGGTGCTCAGCACCGTCCCGAGGGTGCAGGATGAGTGCCGAGGGTGCAGGATGAGGCCCAAGGGTGCTGAGCACCATCCCGAGGGTGCTGAGCGCCTTCCCGAGGGTGCTCAGCACCGTCCTGAGGGTGCTCAGCACCATCCCGAGGTTGCAGGATGAGTGCCGAGGGTGCAGGATGAGGCCCAAGGGTGCTGAGCACCATCCCGAGGGTGCTGAGCGCCTTCCCGAGGGTGCTCAGCACCGTCCTGAGGGTGCTCAGCACCATCCCGAAGGTGCAGGATGAGGCCCCTCGCTCCTGTGCCGGCCCCGCCTCGCTCACCTGGGGCCGCCCCGAGCCGCGCATGCGCTCTCTTGTCCAGAGCTGTGCACGCGCTCCGTGCCCCCGCCCCTCATACCCGCGCTGCCCCCGTTCCTCCCTGGCCTCGCCCCCTTCGTGCCGCTGTCCCGGGGCCGCGCGGGGGCGCCGAGTCCGCGGCGGGAACCGCCGCCGCCACCCCGGGCCCGGTACCGATCCCGAGACCGATCCCGGACCCGAGACCCATCCCAAACCCGAGACCCATCCCGGACCCGAGACCCATCCCGGGCCCGATGCCGCCTCGATCCGCCCGATGGGGGAGAGGCGGCACCGCCCGGGACCCCCGGCAGTTCCCAGGTGCGGTCGGGCTGTGCCCCGTGGCCCCGCTCCCCATGCGGCCCCGCCCCCCGTGCCGCTGGCCCGCGACTCTCGCTCGGCGCTGGCCGAGCCCCGGCCCGGGGGCTGCTCCCGGCGGGCTCCGCTCCGAGCCCTGCGCGCTGCGGCGGGGCCGCGGCTCGGGACGGGGTCTGCAGCGGTCCTGCCGGTGTCCGGATCGGGCCCGGGATCGGGATCGCTACCGGGATGGCTACCGGCATCGCCGCGGGAGGGCGGTGCCGGCTGCGGGAGCGCTGCGGGTCCCGGTGCGGGTCCCGAGGGTACTGAACACCATCCCGAGGGTGCAGGATGAGTGCCGAGGGTGCTGAGCACCATGCCGAGGGTGCTGAGCACCGTCCCGAGGATGCTCAGCACCGTCCCGAGGATGCTCAGCACCATCCCGAGGGTGCAGGATGAGTCCCGAGGGTGCAGGATGAGTGCCGAGGCTGCTGAGCACCATCCCGACGGTGCTGAGCACGGTCCCGAGGTGGCTCAGCACCATCCCGAGTGTGCAGGATGAGTCCCGAGGGTGCAGGATGAGTCCCAAGTGTGCTGAGCACCATCCCGAAGGTGGTGAGCACCATCCCGAGGGTGCTGAGCACCATCCCGAGGGAGCAGGATGAGTCTCGAGGCTGTTCAGCATCATCTTGAGGGTGCTCAGCACCATCCCGAGGGAGCAGGATGAGTCTCGAAAGTGCAGGATGAGTTTTGCGGGTGCTGAGCACCATCCCCATGGTGCAGGATGAGTGCCGAGGGTTCAGGATGAGGTGCGAGGGTGCTGAGCACCATCCCGAGGGTGCTGAGCACCGTCCCGAAGATGCTGGATCCGTCCCGAGGGTGCTGAGCGCCTTCCAGAAGGTGCTGGATCCGTCCCGAGGACGCTGAGCGTTTTCCAGAAGGTGCTGGATCCGTCCCGAGGGTGCTGAGCGCCTTCCAGAAGGTGCTGGATCCGTCCCGACGGTGCTGAGCGCCTTTTAGAAGGTGCTGGATCTGTCCCGAGAGTGCTGAGCGCCATCCGGAAGGTGCTGGATCCGTCCCGAGGGTGCTGAGCGCCTTCCCGAAGGCTCTGGATCTGTCCCGAGGGTGCTGAGCGCCTTCCCGAAGGCTCTGGATTTGTCCCGAGTGAGCTGAGCGCCTTTCAGAGGTTGCTGGATCCTTCCCGAGTGTGCTGAGCGCCTTTTAGAATGTGCTGGATTCATTTTGAAAGTGCTGTGCGCCTTCCCGAAGGTGCTGGATGCGTCCCGAAGGTGCTGGGTACCATCCCGAAGGTGTAGGATGAGTCCCGAGAATGAAGGATGAGTCTCGAGGGTGCTGAGCACCAACCCGAGGGTGCTGAGCACCGTCCCGAGGGTTTCTGCACCTTCCCGAGGGTGCTCAGCACCATCCCGAGGGTGCAGGATGAGTCCCGAGGGTGCAGGATGAGTGCCGAGGCTGCTGAGCGCCATCCCGACGGTGCTGAGCACGGTCCCGAGGTGGCTCAGCACCATCCCGAGAGTGCAGGATGAGTCCCGAGGGTGGTGAGCACCATCCCGAGGGTGCTGAGCACCATCCCGAGGGTGCAGGATGAGTGCCGAGGGTGCAGGATGAGTCTCGAGGCTGTTCAGCACTATCTCGAGGGTGCAGGATGAGTGCCGAGGGTTCAAGATGAGTGGCGAGGGTGCTGAGCACCATCCCGAGGGTGCTGAGCACCGTCCCGAGGGTGCTCAGCACCATCCCGAGGGTTCAGGATGAGTCCCAAAGGTGCAGGATGAGTCCCGAGCGTGCTCAGCACCTTCCCGAGGGTGCTCAGCACCATCCCGAAGGTGCTGGATCCGTCCCGAGGGTGCTGAGCGCCTTCCAGAAGGTGCTGGATCCATCCCGAGGGTTCTGAGCGCCTTCCGGAAGGTACTGGATCCGTCCCGAGGGTGCTCAGCACCATCCCGAGGGTGCAGGATGAGTCCCGAGGTTGCTGAGCAGATAATCCCCATCTACACCCTCGGGACGGATCCATTACCTTCGGGAAGGCGCTCAGCACCCTAGGGACGGATCCAGCACCTTCGGGAAGCCGCTCAGCACCATCGGGACGGATCCAGCACCCTCGGGACAGATCCAGTACCTTCGGGAAGGAGCTCATCACCATTTGGGAGGCTCTCAGCATCCACAGGACGGATCCAGCACCTTTGGGAAGGTGGTCAACACCTTCTGGGAGGCGCTCAGCTGCTCCGCCACCCCCGAGACCCGACACCCGGGGCCGGCCGGGGGAGAGGCGGCACCGCTCCGCCGGCGGACACCGGCAGGACTTTGCCCCGCTGCAGACCCCGTCCCGAGCCGCGGCCCCGCCGCAACGCGCAGGGCTCGGAGCGGAGCCCGCCGGGAGCAGCCCCCGGGCCGGGGCTCGACCAGCGCCGAGCGAGAGTCGCGGGCCAGCGGCACGGGGGGCGGAGCCGCATGAGGAGCGGGGCCACGGGGCACAGCCCGACCGCACCTGGGAACTGCCGGGGGTCCCGGGCAGCGCCGCCTCTCCCCCATCGGGCGGATCGAGGCGGCATGGGGCCCGGGATCGGTCTCGAGTCCGGGATGGCTCTCGGGTCCGGGATCGGTCTCGGGATCGGTACCGGGCCCGGGATGGCGGCGGCGGTTCCCGCCGCGGACTCGGCGCCCCGCGCGGCCCTGGGACAGCGGCACGAAGGGGGCGAGGCCAGGGAGGAACGGGGGCAGCGCGGGTATGAGGGGCGGGGGCACGGAGTGCGTGCACAGCTCGAGACAAGAGAGCGCATGCGCGGCTCGGGGCGGCCCCAGGTGAGCGAGGCGGGGCCGGCACAGGAGCGAGGGGCCTCATCCTGCACCCTGGGGATGGTGCTGAGCACCCTGGGGATGGTGCTGAGCACCCTCGGGAAGGCGCTCAGCACCCTCGGGATGGTGCTCAGCACCATCCCGAAGGTGCAGGATGAGTGCCGAGGGTGCAGGATGAGGCCCAAGGGTGCTGAGCACCATCCCGAGGGTGCTGAGCGCCGTCCCGAGGGTGCTCAGCACCGTCCTGAGGGTGCTCAGCACCATCCCGAGGGTGCAGGATGAGTGCCGAGGGTGCAGGATGAGGCCCAAGGGTGCTGAGCACCATCCCGAGGGTGCTGAGCGCCATCCCGAGGGTGCTCAGCACCGTCCTGAGGGTGCTCAGCACCATCCCGAGGGTGCAGGATGAGTGCCGAGGGTGCAGGATGAGGCCCAAGGGTGCTGAGCACCATCCCGAGGGTGCTGAGCGCCTTCCCGAGGGTGCTCAGCACCGTCCTGAGGGTGCTCAGCACCATCCCGAAGGTGCAGGATGAGTGCCGAGGGTGCAGGATGAGGCCCAAGGGTGCTGAGCACCATCCCGAGGGTGCTGAGCGCCTTCCCGAGGGTGCTCAGCACCGTCCTGAGGGTGCTCAGCACCATCCCGAGGGTGCAGGATGAGGCCCCTCGCTCCTGTGCCGGCCCCGCCTCGCTCACCTGGGGCCGCCCCGAGCCGCGCATGCGCTCTCTTGTCCCAAGCTGTGCACGCGCTCCGTGCCCCCGCCCCTCATACCCGCGCTGCCCCCGTTCCTCCCTGGCCTCGCCCCCTTCGTGCCGCTGTCCCGGGGCCGCGCGGGGGCGCCGAGTCCGCGGCGGGAACCGCCGCCGCCACCCCGGGCCCGGTACCGATCCCGAGACCGATCCCGGACCCGAGACCCATCCCAAACCCGAGACCCATCCCGGACCCGAGACCCATCCCGGGCCCGATGCCGCCTCGATCCGCCCGATGGGGGAGAGGCGGCACCGCCCGGGACCCCCGGCAGTTCCCAGGTGCGGTCGGGCTGTGCCCCGTGGCCCCGCTCCCCATGCGGCCCCGCCCCCCGTGCCGCTGGCCCGCGACTCTCGCTCGGCGCTGGCCGAGCCCCGGCCCGGGGGCTGCTCCCGGCGGGCTCCGCTCCGAGCCCTGCGCGCTGCGGCGGGGCCGCGGCTCGGGACGGGGTCTGCAGCGGTCCTGCCGGTGTCCGGATCGGGCCCGGGATCGGGATCGCTACCGGGATGGCTACCGGCATCGCCGCGGGAGGGCGGTGCCGGCTGCGGGAGCGCTGCGGGTCCCGGTGCGGGTCCCGAGGGTACTGAACACCATCCCGAGGGTGCAGGATGAGTGCCGAGGCTGCTGAGCACCATGCCGAGGGTGCTGAGCACCGTCCCGAGGATGCTCAGCACCGTCCCGAGGATGCTCAGCACCATCCCGAGGGTGCAGGATGAGTCCCGAGGGTGCAGGATGAGTCCCAAGTGTGCTGAGCACCATCCCGACGGTGCTGAGCACGGTCCCGAGGTGGCTCAGCACCATCCCGAGTGTGCAGGATGAGTCCCGAGGGTGCAGGATGAGTCCCAAGTGTGCTGAGCACCATCCCGAAGGTGGTGAGCACCATCCCGAGGGTGCTGAGCACCATCCCGAGGGAGCAGGATGAGTCTCGAGGCTGTTCAGCATCATCTTGAGGGTGCTCAGCACCATCCCGAGGGAGCAGGATGAGTCTCGAAAGTGCAGGATGAGTTTTGCGGGTGCTGAGCACCATCCCCATGGTGCAGGATGAGTGCCGAGGGTTCAGGATGAGGTGCGAGGGTGCTGAGCACCATCCCGAGGGTGCTGAGCACCGTCCCGAAGATGCTGGATCCGTCCCGAGGGTGCTGAGCGCCTTCCAGAAGGTGCTGGATCCGTCCCGAGGACGCTGAGCGTTTTCCAGAAGGTGCTGGATCCGTCCCGAGGGTGCTGAGCGCCTTCCAGAAGGTGCTGGATCCGTCCCGACGGTGCTGAGCGCCTTTTAGAAGGTGCTGGATCTGTCCCGAGAGTGCTGAGCGCCATCCGGAAGGTGCTGGATCCGTCCCGAGGGTGCTGAGCGCCTTCCCGAAGGCTCTGGATCTGTCCCGAGGGTGCTGAGCGCCTTCCCGAAGGCTCTGGATTTGTCCCGAGTGAGCTGAGCGCCTTTCAGAGGTTGCTGGATCCTTCCCGAGTGTGCTGAGCGCCTTTTAGAATGTGCTGGATTCATTTTGAAAGTGCTGTGCGCCTTCCCGAAGGTGCTGGATGCGTCCCGAAGGTGCTGGGTACCATCCCGAAGGTGTAGGATGAGTCCCGAGAATGAAGGATGAGTCTCGAGGGTGCTGAGCACCAACCCGAGGGTGCTGAGCACCGTCCCGAGGGTTTCTGCACCTTCCCGAGGGTGCTCAGCACCATCCCGAGGGTGCAGGATGAGTCCCGAGGGTGCAGGATGAGTGCCGAGGCTGCTGAGCGCCATCCCGACGGTGCTGAGCACGGTCCCGAGGTGGCTCAGCACCATCCCGAGAGTGCAGGATGAGTCCCGAGGGTGGTGAGCACCATCCCGAGGGTGCTGAGCACCATCCCGAGGGTGCAGGATGAGTGCCGAGGGTGCAGGATGAGTCTCGAGGCTGTTCAGCACTATCTCGAGGGTGCAGGATGAGTGCCGAGGGTTCAAGATGAGTGGCGAGGGTGCTGAGCACCATCCCGAGGGTGCTGAGCACCGTCCCGAGGGTGCTCAGCACCATCCCGAGGGTTCAGGATGAGTCCCAAAGGTGCAGGATGAGTCCCGAGCGTGCTCAGCACCTTCCCGAGGGTGCTCAGCACCATCCCGAAGGTGCTGGATCCGTCCCGAGGGTGCTGAGCGCCTTCCAGAAGGTGCTGGATCCATCCCGAGGGTTCTGAGCGCCTTCCAGAAGGTACTGGATCCGTCCCGAGGGTGCTCAGCACCATCCCGAGGGTGCAGGATGAGTCCCGAGGTTGCTGAGCAGATAATCCCCATCTACACCCTCGGGACGGATCCATTACCTTCGGGAAGGCGCTCAGCACCCTAGGGACGGATCCAGCACCTTCGGGAAGCCGCTCAGCACCATCGGGACGGATCCAGCACCCTCGGGACAGATCCAGTACCTTCGGGAAGGAGCTCATCACCATTTGGGAGGCTCTCAGCATCCACAGGACGGATCCAGCACCTTTGGGAAGGTGGTCAACACCTTCTGGGAGGCGCTCAGCTGCTCCGCCACCCCCGAGACCCGACACCCGGGGCCGGCCGGGGGAGAGGCGGCACCGCTCCGCCGGCGGACACCGGCAGGACTTTGCCCCGCTGCAGACCCCGTCCCGAGCCGCGGCCCCGCCGCAACGCGCAGGGCTCGGAGCGGAGCCCGCCGGGAGCAGCCCCCGGGCCGGGGCTCGGCCAGCGCCGAGCGAGAGTCGCGGGCCAGCGGCACGGGGGGCGGGGCCGCATGAGGAGCGGGGCCACGGGGCACAGCCCGACCGCACCTGGGAACTGCCGGGGGTCCCGGGCGGTGCCGCCTCTCCCCCATCGGGCGGATCGAGGCGGCATCGGGCCCGGGATCGGTCTCGAGTCCGGGATGGCTCTCGGGTCCGGGATCGGTCTCGGGATCGGTACCGGGCCCGGGATGGCGGCGGCGGTTCCCGCCGCGGACTCGGCGCCCCGCGCGGCCCCGGGACAGCGGCACGAAGGGGGCGAGGCCAGGGAGGAACGGGGGCAGCGCGGGTATGAGGGGCGGGAGCACGGAGTGCGTGCACAGCTCGAGACAAGAGAGCGCATGCGCGGCTCGGGGCGGCCCCAGGTGAGCGAGGCGGGGCCGGCACAGGAGCGAGGGGCCTCATCCTGCACCCTGGGGATGGTGCTGAGCACCCTGGGGATGGTGCTGAGCACCCTCGGGAAGGCGCTCAGCACCCTCGGGATGGTGCTCAGCACCATCCCGAGGGTGCAGGATGAGTGCCGAGGGTGCAGGATGAGGCCCAAGGGTGCTGAGCACCATCCCGAGGGTGCTGAGCGCCGTCCCGAGGGTGCTCAGCACCGTCCTGAGGGTGCTCAGCACCATCCCGAGGGTGCAGGATGAGTGCCGAGGGTGCAGGATGAGGCCCAAGGGTGCTGAGCACCATCCCGAGGGTGCTGAGCGCCTTCCCGAGGGTGCTCAGCACCGTCCTGAGGGTGCTCAGCACCATCCCGAGGGTGCAGGATGAGTGCCGAGGGTGCAGGATGAGGCCCAAGGGTGCTGAGCACCATCCCGAGGGTGCTGAGCGCCTTCCCGAGGGTGCTCAGCACCGTCCTGAGGGTGCTCAGCACCATCCCGAGGGTGCAGGATGAGGCCCCTCGCTCCTGTGCCGGCCCCGCCTCGCTCACCTGGGGCCGCCCCGAGCCGCGCATGCGCTCTCTTGTCCCAAGCTGTGCACGCGCTCCGTGCCCCCGCCCCTCATACCCGCGCTGCCCCCGTTCCTCCCTGGCCTCGCCCCCTTCGTGCCGCTGTCCCGGGGCCGCGCGGGGGCGCCGAGTCCGCGGCGGGAACCGCCGCCGCCACCCCGGGCCCGGTACCGATCCCGAGACCGATCCCGGACCCGAGACCCATCCCAAACCCGAGACCCATCCCGGACCCGAGACCCATCCCGGGCCCGATGCCGCCTCGATCCGCCCGATGGGGGAGAGGCGGCACCGCCCGGGACCCCCGGCAGTTCCCAGGTGCGGTCGGGCTGTGCCCCGTGGCCCCGCTCCCCATGCGGCCCCGCCCCCCGTGCCGCTGGCCCGCGACTCTCGCTCGGCGCTGGCCGAGCCCCGGCCCGGGGGCTGCTCCCGGCGGGCTCCGCTCCGAGCCCTGCGCGCTGCGGCGGGGCCGCGGCTCGGGACGGGGTCTGCAGCGGTCCTGCCGGTGTCCGGATCGGGCCCGGGATCGGGATCGCTACCGGGATGGCTACCGGCATCGCCGCGGGAGGGCGGTGCCGGCTGCGGGAGCGCTGCGGGTCCCGGTGCGGGTCCCGAGGGTACTGAACACCATCCCGAGGGTGCAGGATGAGTGCCGAGGGTGCTGAGCACCATGCCGAGGGTGCTGAGCACCGTCCCGAGGATGCTCAGCACCGTCCCGAGGATGCTCAGCACCATCCCGAGGGTGCAGGATGAGTCCCGAGGGTGCAGGATGAGTCCCAAGTGTGCTGAGCACCATCCCGACGGTGCTGAGCACGGTCCCGAGGTGGCTCAGCACCATCCCGAGTGTGCAGGATGAGTCCCGAGGGTGCAGGATGAGTCCCAAGTGTGCTGAGCACCATCCCGAAGGTGGTGAGCACCATCCCGAGGGTGCTGAGCACCATCCCGAGGGAGCAGGATGAGTCTCGAGGCTGTTCAGCATCATCTTGAGGGTGCTCAGCACCATCCCGAGGGAGCAGGATGAGTCTCGAAAGTGCAGGATGAGTTTTGCGGGTGCTGAGCACCATCCCCATGGTGCAGGATGAGTGCCGAGGGTTCAGGATGAGGTGCGAGGGTGCTGAGCACCATCCCGAGGGTGCTGAGCACCGTCCCGAAGATGCTGGATCCGTCCCGAGGGTGCTGAGCGCCTTCCAGAAGGTGCTGGATCCGTCCCGAGGACGCTGAGCGTTTTCCAGAAGGTGCTGGATCCGTCCCGAGGGTGCTGAGCGCCTTCCAGAAGGTGCTGGATCCGTCCCGACGGTGCTGAGCGCCTTTTAGAAGGTGCTGGATCTGTCCCGAGAGTGCTGAGCGCCATCCGGAAGGTGCTGGATCCGTCCCGAGGGTGCTGAGCGCCTTCCCGAAGGCTCTGGATCTGTCCCGAGGGTGCTGAGCGCCTTCCCGAAGGCTCTGGATTTGTCCCGAGTGAGCTGAGCGCCTTTCAGAGGTTGCTGGATCCTTCCCGAGTGTGCTGAGCGCCTTTTAGAATGTGCTGGATTCATTTTGAAAGTGCTGTGCGCCTTCCCGAAGGTGCTGGATGCGTCCCGAAGGTGCTGGGTACCATCCCGAAGGTGTAGGATGAGTCCCGAGAATGAAGGATGAGTCTCGAGGGTGCTGAGCACCAACCCGAGGGTGCTGAGCACCGTCCCGAGGGTTTCTGCACCTTCCCGAGGGTGCTCAGCACCATCCCGAGGGTGCAGGATGAGTGCCGAGGGTGCAGGATGAGTGCCGAGGCTGCTGAGCCCCATCCCGACGGTGCTGAGCACGGTCCCGAGGTGGCTCAGCACCATCCCGAGAGTGCAGGATGAGTCCTGAGGGTGGTGAGCACCATCCCGAGGGTGCTGAGCACCATCCCGAGGGTGCAGGATGAGTGCCGAGGGTGCAGGATGAGTCTCGAGGCTGTTCAGCACTATCTCGAGGGTGCAGGATGAGTGCCGAGGGTTCAAGATGAGTGGCGAGGGTGCTGAGCACCGTCCCGAGGGTGCTCAGCACCATCCCGAGGGTTCAGGATGAGTCCCAAAGGTGCAGGATGAGTCCCGAGCGTGCTCAGCACCTTCCCGAGGGTGCTCAGCACCATCCCGAAGGTGCTGGATCCGTCCCGAGGGTGCTGAGCGCCTTCCAGAAGGTGCTGGATCCATCCCGAGGGTTCTGAGCGCCTTCCAGAAGGTACTGGATCCGTCCCGAGGGTGCTCAGCACCATCCCGAGGGTGCAGGATGAGTCCCGAGGTTGCTGAGCAGATAATCCCCATCTACACCCTCGGGACGGATCCATTACCTTCGGGAAGGCGCTCAGCACCCTAGGGACGGATCCAGCACCTTCGGGAAGCCGCTCAGCACCATCGGGACGGATCCAGCACCCTCGGGACAGATCCAGTACCTTCGGGAAGGAGCTCATCACCATTTGGGAGGCTCTCAGCATCCACAGGACGGATCCAGCACCTTTGGGAAGGTGGTCAACACCTTCTGGGAGGCGCTCAGCTGCTCCGCCACCCCCGAGACCCGACACCCGGGGCCGGCCGGGGGAGAGGCGGCACCGCTCCGCCGGCGGACACCGGCAGGACTTTGCCCCGCTGCAGACCCCGTCCCGAGCCGCGGCCCCGCCGCAACGCGCAGGGCTCGGAGCGGAGCCCGCCGGGAGCAGCCCCCGGGCCGGGGCTCGACCAGCGCCGAGCGAGAGTCGCGGGCCAGCGGCACGGGGGGCGGGGCCGCATGAGGAGCGGGGCCACGGGGCACAGCCCGACCGCACCTGGGAACTGCCGGGGGTCCCGGGCAGCGCCGCCTCTCCCCCATCGGGCGGATCGAGGCGGCATGGGGCCCGGGATCGGTCTCGAGTCCGGGATGGCTCTCGGGTCCGGGATCGGTCTCGGGATCGGTACCGGGCCCGGGATGGCGGCGGCGGTTCCCGCCGCGGACTCGGCGCCCCGCGCGGCCCCGGGACAGCGGCACGAAGGGGGCGAGGCCAGGGAGGAACGGGGGCAGCGCGGGTATGAGGGGCGGGAGCACGGAGTGCGTGCACAGCTCGAGACAAGAGGGCGCATGCGCGGCTCGGGGCGGCCCCAGGTGAGCGAGGCGGGGCCGGCACAGGAGCGAGGGGCCTCATCCTGCACCCTGGGGATGGTGCTGAGCACCCTGGGGATGGTGCTGAGCACCCTCGGGAAGGCGCTCAGCACCCTCGGGATGGTGCTCAGCACCATCCCGAGGGTGCAGGATGAGTGCCGAGGGTGCAGGATGAGGCCCAAGGGTGCTGAGCACCATCCCGAGGGTGCTGAGCTCCTTCCCGAGGGTGCTCAGCACCATCCCGAGGGTGCTCAGCACCATCCCGAGGGTGCAGGATGAGTGCCGAGGGTGCAGGATGAGGCCCAAGGGTGCTGAGCACCATCCCGAGGGTGCTGAGCGCCATCCCGAGGGTGCTCAGCACCGTCCTGAGGGTGCTCAGCACCGTCCCGAGGGTGCAGGATGAGTGCCGAGGGTGCAGGATGAGGCCCAAGGGTGCTGAGCACCATCCCGAGGGTGCTGAGCGCCTTCCCGAGGGTGCTCAGCACCGTCCTGAGGGTGCTCAGCACCATCCCGAGGTTGCAGGATGAGTGCCGAGGGTGCAGGATGAGGCCCAAGGGTGCTGAGCACCATCCCGAGGGTGCTGAGCGCCTTCCCGAGGGTGCTCAGCACCGTCCTGAGGGTGCTCAGCACCATCCCGAAGGTGCAGGATGAGGCCCCTCGCTCCTGTGCCGGCCCCGCCTCGCTCACCTGGGGCCGCCCCGAGCCGCGCATGCGCTCTCTTGTCCAGAGCTGTGCACGCGCTCCGTGCCCCCGCCCCTCATACCCGCGCTGCCCCCGTTCCTCCCTGGCCTCGCCCCCTTCGTGCCGCTGTCCCGGGGCCGCGCGGGGGCGCCGAGTCCGCGGCGGGAACCGCCGCCGCCACCCCGGGCCCGGTACCGATCCCGAGACCGATCCCGGACCCGAGACCCATCCCAAACCCGAGACCCATCCCGGACCCGAGACCCATCCCGGGCCCGATGCCGCCTCGATCCGCCCGATGGGGGAGAGGCGGCACCGCCCGGGACCCCCGGCAGTTCCCAGGTGCGGTCGGGCTGTGCCCCGTGGCCCCGCTCCCCATGCGGCCCCGCCCCCCGTGCCGCTGGCCCGCGACTCTCGCTCGGCGCTGGCCGAGCCCCGGCCCGGGGGCTGCTCCCGGCGGGCTCCGCTCCGAGCCCTGCGCGCTGCGGCGGGGCCGCGGCTCGGGACGGGGTCTGCAGCGGTCCTGCCGGTGTCCGGATCGGGCCCGGGATCGGGATCGCTACCGGGATGGCTACCGGCATCGCCGCGGGAGGGCGGTGCCGGCTGCGGGAGCGCTGCGGGTCCCGGTGCGGGTCCCGAGGGTACTGAACACCATCCCGAGGGTGCAGGATGAGTGCCGAGGGTGCTGAGCACCATGCCGAGGGTGCTGAGCACCGTCCCGAGGATGCTCAGCACCGTCCCGAGGATGCTCAGCACCATCCCGAGGGTGCAGGATGAGTCCCGAGGGTGCAGGATGAGTGCCGAGGCTGCTGAGCACCATCCCGACGGTGCTGAGCACGGTCCCGAGGTGGCTCAGCACCATCCCGAGTGTGCAGGATGAGTCCCGAGGGTGCAGGATGAGTCCCAAGTGTGCTGAGCACCATCCCGAAGGTGGTGAGCACCATCCCGAGGGTGCTGAGCACCATCCCGAGGGAGCAGGATGAGTCTCGAGGCTGTTCAGCATCATCTTGAGGGTGCTCAGCACCATCCCGAGGGAGCAGGATGAGTCTCGAAAGTGCAGGATGAGTTTTGCGGGTGCTGAGCACCATCCCCATGGTGCAGGATGAGTGCCGAGGGTTCAGGATGAGGTGCGAGGGTGCTGAGCACCATCCCGAGGGTGCTGAGCACCGTCCCGAAGATGCTGGATCCGTCCCGAGGGTGCTGAGCGCCTTCCAGAAGGTGCTGGATCCGTCCCGAGGACGCTGAGCGTTTTCCAGAAGGTGCTGGATCCGTCCCGAGGGTGCTGAGCGCCTTCCAGAAGGTGCTGGATCCGTCCCGACGGTGCTGAGCGCCTTTTAGAAGGTGCTGGATCTGTCCCGAGAGTGCTGAGCGCCATCCGGAAGGTGCTGGATCCGTCCCGAGGGTGCTGAGCGCCTTCCCGAAGGCTCTGGATCTGTCCCGAGGGTGCTGAGCGCCTTCCCGAAGGCTCTGGATTTGTCCCGAGTGAGCTGAGCGCCTTTCAGAGGTTGCTGGATCCTTCCCGAGTGTGCTGAGCGCCTTTTAGAATGTGCTGGATTCATTTTGAAAGTGCTGTGCGCCTTCCCGAAGGTGCTGGATGCGTCCCGAAGGTGCTGGGTACCATCCCGAAGGTGTAGGATGAGTCCCGAGAATGAAGGATGAGTCTCGAGGGTGCTGAGCACCAACCCGAGGGTGCTGAGCACCGTCCCGAGGGTTTCTGCACCTTCCCGAGGGTGCTCAGCACCATCCCGAGGGTGCAGGATGAGTCCCGAGGGTGCAGGATGAGTGCCGAGGCTGCTGAGCGCCATCCCGACGGTGCTGAGCACGGTCCCGAGGTGGCTCAGCACCATCCCGAGAGTGCAGGATGAGTCCCGAGGGTGGTGAGCACCATCCCGAGGGTGCTGAGCACCATCCCGAGGGTGCAGGATGAGTGCCGAGGGTGCAGGATGAGTCTCGAGGCTGTTCAGCACTATCTCGAGGGTGCAGGATGAGTGCCGAGGGTTCAAGATGAGTGGCGAGGGTGCTGAGCACCATCCCGAGGGTGCTGAGCACCGTCCCGAGGGTGCTCAGCACCATCCCGAGGGTTCAGGATGAGTCCCAAAGGTGCAGGATGAGTCCCGAGCGTGCTCAGCACCTTCCCGAGGGTGCTCAGCACCATCCCGAAGGTGCTGGATCCGTCCCGAGGGTGCTGAGCGCCTTCCAGAAGGTGCTGGATCCATCCCGAGGGTTCTGAGCGCCTTCCGGAAGGTACTGGATCCGTCCCGAGGGTGCTCAGCACCATCCCGAGGGTGCAGGATGAGTCCCGAGGTTGCTGAGCAGATAATCCCCATCTACACCCTCGGGACGGATCCATTACCTTCGGGAAGGCGCTCAGCACCCTAGGGACGGATCCAGCACCTTCGGGAAGCCGCTCAGCACCATCGGGACGGATCCAGCACCCTCGGGACAGATCCAGTACCTTCGGGAAGGAGCTCATCACCATTTGGGAGGCTCTCAGCATCCACAGGACGGATCCAGCACCTTTGGGAAGGTGGTCAACACCTTCTGGGAGGCGCTCAGCTGCTCCGCCACCCCCGAGACCCGACACCCGGGGCCGGCCGGGGGAGAGGCGGCACCGCTCCGCCGGCGGACACCGGCAGGACTTTGCCCCGCTGCAGACCCCGTCCCGAGCCGCGGCCCCGCCGCAACGCGCAGGGCTCGGAGCGGAGCCCGCCGGGAGCAGCCCCCGGGCCGGGGCTCGACCAGCGCCGAGCGAGAGTCGCGGGCCAGCGGCACGGGGGGCGGAGCCGCATGAGGAGCGGGGCCACGGGGCACAGCCCGACCGCACCTGGGAACTGCCGGGGGTCCCGGGCAGCGCCGCCTCTCCCCCATCGGGCGGATCGAGGCGGCATGGGGCCCGGGATCGGTCTCGAGTCCGGGATGGCTCTCGGGTCCGGGATCGGTCTCGGGATCGGTACCGGGCCCGGGATGGCGGCGGCGGTTCCCGCCGCGGACTCGGCGCCCCGCGCGGCCCTGGGACAGCGGCACGAAGGGGGCGAGGCCAGGGAGGAACGGGGGCAGCGCGGGTATGAGGGGCGGGGGCACGGAGTGCGTGCACAGCTCGAGACAAGAGAGCGCATGCGCGGCTCGGGGCGGCCCCAGGTGAGCGAGGCGGGGCCGGCACAGGAGCGAGGGGCCTCATCCTGCACCCTGGGGATGGTGCTGAGCACCCTGGGGATGGTGCTGAGCACCCTCGGGAAGGCGCTCAGCACCCTCGGGATGGTGCTCAGCACCATCCCGAAGGTGCAGGATGAGTGCCGAGGGTGCAGGATGAGGCCCAAGGGTGCTGAGCACCATCCCGAGGGTGCTGAGCGCCGTCCCGAGGGTGCTCAGCACCGTCCTGAGGGTGCTCAGCACCATCCCGAGGGTGCAGGATGAGTGCCGAGGGTGCAGGATGAGGCCCAAGGGTGCTGAGCACCATCCCGAGGGTGCTGAGCGCCATCCCGAGGGTGCTCAGCACCGTCCTGAGGGTGCTCAGCACCATCCCGAGGGTGCAGGATGAGTGCCGAGGGTGCAGGATGAGGCCCAAGGGTGCTGAGCACCATCCCGAGGGTGCTGAGCGCCTTCCCGAGGGTGCTCAGCACCGTCCTGAGGGTGCTCAGCACCATCCCGAAGGTGCAGGATGAGTGCCGAGGGTGCAGGATGAGGCCCAAGGGTGCTGAGCACCATCCCGAGGGTGCTGAGCGCCTTCCCGAGGGTGCTCAGCACCGTCCTGAGGGTGCTCAGCACCATCCCGAGGGTGCAGGATGAGGCCCCTCGCTCCTGTGCCGGCCCCGCCTCGCTCACCTGGGGCCGCCCCGAGCCGCGCATGCGCTCTCTTGTCCCAAGCTGTGCACGCGCTCCGTGCCCCCGCCCCTCATACCCGCGCTGCCCCCGTTCCTCCCTGGCCTCGCCCCCTTCGTGCCGCTGTCCCGGGGCCGCGCGGGGGCGCCGAGTCCGCGGCGGGAACCGCCGCCGCCACCCCGGGCCCGGTACCGATCCCGAGACCGATCCCGGACCCGAGACCCATCCCAAACCCGAGACCCATCCCGGACCCGAGACCCATCCCGGGCCCGATGCCGCCTCGATCCGCCCGATGGGGGAGAGGCGGCACCGCCCGGGACCCCCGGCAGTTCCCAGGTGCGGTCGGGCTGTGCCCCGTGGCCCCGCTCCCCATGCGGCCCCGCCCCCCGTGCCGCTGGCCCGCGACTCTCGCTCGGCGCTGGCCGAGCCCCGGCCCGGGGGCTGCTCCCGGCGGGCTCCGCTCCGAGCCCTGCGCGCTGCGGCGGGGCCGCGGCTCGGGACGGGGTCTGCAGCGGTCCTGCCGGTGTCCGGATCGGGCCCGGGATCGGGATCGCTACCGGGATGGCTACCGGCATCGCCGCGGGAGGGCGGTGCCGGCTGCGGGAGCGCTGCGGGTCCCGGTGCGGGTCCCGAGGGTACTGAACACCATCCCGAGGGTGCAGGATGAGTGCCGAGGCTGCTGAGCACCATGCCGAGGGTGCTGAGCACCGTCCCGAGGATGCTCAGCACCGTCCCGAGGATGCTCAGCACCATCCCGAGGGTGCAGGATGAGTCCCGAGGGTGCAGGATGAGTCCCAAGTGTGCTGAGCACCATCCCGACGGTGCTGAGCACGGTCCCGAGGTGGCTCAGCACCATCCCGAGTGTGCAGGATGAGTCCCGAGGGTGCAGGATGAGTCCCAAGTGTGCTGAGCACCATCCCGAAGGTGGTGAGCACCATCCCGAGGGTGCTGAGCACCATCCCGAGGGAGCAGGATGAGTCTCGAGGCTGTTCAGCATCATCTTGAGGGTGCTCAGCACCATCCCGAGGGAGCAGGATGAGTCTCGAAAGTGCAGGATGAGTTTTGCGGGTGCTGAGCACCATCCCCATGGTGCAGGATGAGTGCCGAGGGTTCAGGATGAGGTGCGAGGGTGCTGAGCACCATCCCGAGGGTGCTGAGCACCGTCCCGAAGATGCTGGATCCGTCCCGAGGGTGCTGAGCGCCTTCCAGAAGGTGCTGGATCCGTCCCGAGGACGCTGAGCGTTTTCCAGAAGGTGCTGGATCCGTCCCGAGGGTGCTGAGCGCCTTCCAGAAGGTGCTGGATCCGTCCCGACGGTGCTGAGCGCCTTTTAGAAGGTGCTGGATCTGTCCCGAGAGTGCTGAGCGCCATCCGGAAGGTGCTGGATCCGTCCCGAGGGTGCTGAGCGCCTTCCCGAAGGCTCTGGATCTGTCCCGAGGGTGCTGAGCGCCTTCCCGAAGGCTCTGGATTTGTCCCGAGTGAGCTGAGCGCCTTTCAGAGGTTGCTGGATCCTTCCCGAGTGTGCTGAGCGCCTTTTAGAATGTGCTGGATTCATTTTGAAAGTGCTGTGCGCCTTCCCGAAGGTGCTGGATGCGTCCCGAAGGTGCTGGGTACCATCCCGAAGGTGTAGGATGAGTCCCGAGAATGAAGGATGAGTCTCGAGGGTGCTGAGCACCAACCCGAGGGTGCTGAGCACCGTCCCGAGGGTTTCTGCACCTTCCCGAGGGTGCTCAGCACCATCCCGAGGGTGCAGGATGAGTCCCGAGGGTGCAGGATGAGTGCCGAGGCTGCTGAGCGCCATCCCGACGGTGCTGAGCACGGTCCCGAGGTGGCTCAGCACCATCCCGAGAGTGCAGGATGAGTCCCGAGGGTGGTGAGCACCATCCCGAGGGTGCTGAGCACCATCCCGAGGGTGCAGGATGAGTGCCGAGGGTGCAGGATGAGTCTCGAGGCTGTTCAGCACCTTCCCGAGGGTGCTCAGCACCATCCCGAAGGTGCTGGATCCGTCCCGAGGGTGCTGAGCGCCTTCCAGAAGGTGCTGGATCCATCCCGAGGGTTCTGAGCGCCTTCCAGAAGGTACTGGATCCGTCCCGAGGGTGCTCAGCACCATCCCGAGGGTGCAGGATGAGTCCCGAGGTTGCTGAGCAGATAATCCCCATCTACACCCTCGGGACGGATCCATTACCTTCGGGAAGGCGCTCAGCACCCTAGGGACGGATCCAGCACCTTCGGGAAGCCGCTCAGCACCATCGGGACGGATCCAGCACCCTCGGGACAGATCCAGTACCTTCGGGAAGGAGCTCATCACCATTTGGGAGGCTCTCAGCATCCACAGGACGGATCCAGCACCTTTGGGAAGGTGGTCAACACCTTCTGGGAGGCGCTCAGCTGCTCCGCCACCCCCGAGACCCGACACCCGGGGCCGGCCGGGGGAGAGGCGGCACCGCTCCGCCGGCGGACACCGGCAGGACTTTGCCCCGCTGCAGACCCCGTCCCGAGCCGCGGCCCCGCCGCAACGCGCAGGGCTCGGAGCGGAGCCCGCCGGGAGCAGCCCCCGGGCCGGGGCTCGGCCAGCGCCGAGCGAGAGTCGCGGGCCAGCGGCACGGGGGGCGGGGCCGCATGAGGAGCGGGGCCACGGGGCACAGCCCGACCGCACCTGGGAACTGCCGGGGGTCCCGGGCAGCGCCGCCTCTCCCCCATCGGGCGGATCGAGGCGGCATGGGGCCCGGGATCGGTCTCGAGTCCGGGATGGCTCTCGGGTCCGGGATCGGTCTCGGGATCGGTACCGGGCCCGGGATGGCGGCGGCGGTTCCCGCCGCGGACTCGGCGCCCCGCGCGGCCCCGGGACAGCGGCACGAAGGGGGCGAGGCCAGGGAGGAACGGGGGCAGCGCGGGTATGAGGGGCGGGAGCACGGAGTGCGTGCACAGCTCGAGACAAGAGAGCGCATGCGCGGCTCGGGGCGGCCCCAGGTGAGCGAGGCGGGGCCGGCACAGGAGCGAGGGGCCTCATCCTGCACCCTGGGGATGGTGCTGAGCACCCTGGGGATGGTGCTGAGCACCCTCGGGAAGGCGCTCAGCACCCTCGGGATGGTGCTCAGCACCATCCCGAGGGTGCAGGATGAGTGCCGAGGGTGCAGGATGAGGCCCAAGGGTGCTGAGCACCATCCCGAGGGTGCTGAGCGCCGTCCCGAGGGTGCTCAGCACCGTCCTGAGGGTGCTCAGCACCATCCCGAGGGTGCAGGATGAGTGCCGAGGGTGCAGGATGAGGCCCAAGGGTGCTGAGCACCATCCCGAGGGTGCTGAGCGCCTTCCCGAGGGTGCTCAGCACCGTCCTGAGGGTGCTCAGCACCATCCCGAGGGTGCAGGATGAGTGCCGAGGGTGCAGGATGAGGCCCAAGGGTGCTGAGCACCATCCCGAGGGTGCTGAGCGCCTTCCCGAGGGTGCTCAGCACCGTCCTGAGGGTGCTCAGCACCATCCCGAGGGTGCAGGATGAGGCCCCTCGCTCCTGTGCCGGCCCCGCCTCGCTCACCTGGGGCCGCCCCGAGCCGCGCATGCGCTCTCTTGTCCCAAGCTGTGCACGCGCTCCGTGCCCCCGCCCCTCATACCCGCGCTGCCCCCGTTCCTCCCTGGCCTCGCCCCCTTCGTGCCGCTGTCCCGGGGCCGCGCGGGGGCGCCGAGTCCGCGGCGGGAACCGCCGCCGCCACCCCGGGCCCGGTACCGATCCCGAGACCGATCCCGGACCCGAGACCCATCCCAAACCCGAGACCCATCCCGGACCCGAGACCCATCCCGGGCCCGATGCCGCCTCGATCCGCCCGATGGGGGAGAGGCGGCACCGCCCGGGACCCCCGGCAGTTCCCAGGTGCGGTCGGGCTGTGCCCCGTGGCCCCGCTCCCCATGCGGCCCCGCCCCCCGTGCCGCTGGCCCGCGACTCTCGCTCGGCGCTGGCCGAGCCCCGGCCCGGGGGCTGCTCCCGGCGGGCTCCGCTCCGAGCCCTGCGCGCTGCGGCGGGGCCGCGGCTCGGGACGGGGTCTGCAGCGGTCCTGCCGGTGTCCGGATCGGGCCCGGGATCGGGATCGCTACCGGGATGGCTACCGGCATCGCCGCGGGAGGGCGGTGCCGGCTGCGGGAGCGCTGCGGGTCCCGGTGCGGGTCCCGAGGGTACTGAACACCATCCCGAGGGTGCAGGATGAGTGCCGAGGCTGCTGAGCACCATGCCGAGGGTGCTGAGCACCGTCCCGAGGATGCTCAGCACCGTCCCGAGGATGCTCAGCACCATCCCGAGGGTGCAGGATGAGTCCCGAGGGTGCAGGATGAGTCCCAAGTGTGCTGAGCACCATCCCGACGGTGCTGAGCACGGTCCCGAGGTGGCTCAGCACCATCCCGAGTGTGCAGGATGAGTCCCGAGGGTGCAGGATGAGTCCCAAGTGTGCTGAGCACCATCCCGAAGGTGGTGAGCACCATCCCGAGGGTGCTGAGCACCATCCCGAGGGAGCAGGATGAGTCTCGAGGCTGTTCAGCATCATCTTGAGGGTGCTCAGCACCATCCCGAGGGAGCAGGATGAGTCTCGAAAGTGCAGGATGAGTTTTGCGGGTGCTGAGCACCATCCCCATGGTGCAGGATGAGTGCCGAGGGTTCAGGATGAGGTGCGAGGGTGCTGAGCACCATCCCGAGGGTGCTGAGCACCGTCCCGAAGATGCTGGATCCGTCCCGAGGGTGCTGAGCGCCTTCCAGAAGGTGCTGGATCCGTCCCGAGGACGCTGAGCGTTTTCCAGAAGGTGCTGGATCCGTCCCGAGGGTGCTGAGCGCCTTCCAGAAGGTGCTGGATCCGTCCCGACGGTGCTGAGCGCCTTTTAGAAGGTGCTGGATCTGTCCCGAGAGTGCTGAGCGCCATCCGGAAGGTGCTGGATCCGTCCCGAGGGTGCTGAGCGCCTTCCCGAAGGCTCTGGATCTGTCCCGAGGGTGCTGAGCGCCTTCCCGAAGGCTCTGGATTTGTCCCGAGTGAGCTGAGCGCCTTTCAGAGGTTGCTGGATCCTTCCCGAGTGTGCTGAGCGCCTTTTAGAATGTGCTGGATTCATTTTGAAAGTGCTGTGCGCCTTCCCGAAGGTGCTGGATGCGTCCCGAAGGTGCTGGGTACCATCCCGAAGGTGTAGGATGAGTCCCGAGAATGAAGGATGAGTCTCGAGGGTGCTGAGCACCAACCCGAGGGTGCTGAGCACCGTCCCGAGGGTTTCTGCACCTTCCCGAGGGTGCTCAGCACCATCCCGAGGGTGCAGGATGAGTGCCGAGGGTGCAGGATGAGTGCCGAGGCTGCTGAGCCCCATCCCGACGGTGCTGAGCACGGTCCCGAGGTGGCTCAGCACCATCCCGAGAGTGCAGGATGAGTCCTGAGGGTGGTGAGCACCATCCCGAGGGTGCTGAGCACCATCCCGAGGGTGCAGGA
Source organism: Poecile atricapillus (assembly GCF_030490865.1). NCBI lineage: Eukaryota > Metazoa > Chordata > Aves > Passeriformes > Paridae > Poecile > Poecile atricapillus. Next base: position 75,161 of record NW_026709009.1, on the reverse strand, counting down.
TGAGTGCCGAGGGTGCAGGATGAGTCTCGAGGCTGTTCAGCACTATCTCGAGGGTGCAGGATGAGTGCCGAGGGTTCAAGATGAGTGGCGAGGGTGCTGAGCACCGTCCCGAGGGTGCTCAGCACCATCCCGAGGGTTCAGGATGAGTCCCAAAGGTGCAGGATGAGTCCCGAGCGTGCTCAGCACCTTCCCGAGGGTGCTCAGCACCATCCCGAAGGTGCTGGATCCGTCCCGAGGGTGCTGAGCGCCTTCCAGAAGGTGCTGGATCCATCCCGAGGGTTCTGAGCGCCTTCCAGAAGGTACTGGATCCGTCCCGAGGGTGCTCAGCACCATCCCGAGGGTGCAGGATGAGTCCCGAGGTTGCTGAGCAGATAATCCCCATCTACACCCTCGGGACGGATCCATTACCTTCGGGAAGGCGCTCAGCACCCTAGGGACGGATCCAGCACCTTCGGGAAGCCGCTCAGCACCATCGGGACGGATCCAGCACCCTCGGGACAGATCCAGTACCTTCGGGAAGGAGCTCATCACCATTTGGGAGGCTCTCAGCATCCACAGGACGGATCCAGCACCTTTGGGAAGGTGGTCAACACCTTCTGGGAGGCGCTCAGCTGCTCCGCCACCCCCGAGACCCGACACCCGGGGCCGGCCGGGGGAGAGGCGGCACCGCTCCGCCGGCGGACACCGGCAGGACTTTGCCCCGCTGCAGACCCCGTCCCGAGCCGCGGCCCCGCCGCAACGCGCAGGGCTCGGAGCGGAGCCCGCCGGGAGCAGCCCCCGGGCCGGGGCTCGACCAGCGCCGAGCGAGAGTCGCGGGCCAGCGGCACGGGGGGCGGGGCCGCATGAGGAGCGGGGCCACGGGGCACAGCCCGACCGCACCTGGGAACTGCCGGGGGTCCCGGGCAGCGCCGCCTCTCCCCCATCGGGCGGATCGAGGCGGCATGGGGCCCGGGATCGGTCTCGAGTCCGGGATGGCTCTCGGGTCCGGGATCGGTCTCGGGATCGGTACCGGGCCCGGGATGGCGGCGGCGGTTCCCGCCGCGGACTCGGCGCCCCGCGCGGCCCCGGGACAGCGGCACGAAGGGGGCGAGGCCAGGGAGGAACGGGGGCAGCGCGGGTATGAGGGGCGGGGGCACGGAGTGCGTGCACAGCTCGAGACAAGAGAGCGCATGCGCGGCTCGGGGCGGCCCCAGGTGAGCGAGGCGGGGCCGGCACAGGAGCGAGGGGCCTCATCCTGCACCCTGGGGATGGTGCTGAGCACCCTGGGGATGGTGCTGAGCACCCTCGGGAAGGCGCTCAGCACCCTCGGGATGGTGCTCAGCACCATCCCGAAGGTGCAGGATTAGTGCCGAGGGTGCAGGATGAGGCCCAAGGGTGCTGAGCACCATCCCGAGGGTGCTGAGCGTCGTCCCGAGGGTGCTCAGCACCGTCCTGAGGGTGCTCAGCACCATCCCGAGGGTGCAGGATGAGTGCCGAGGGTGCAGGATGAGGCCCGAGGGTGCTGAGCACCATCCCGAGGGTGCTCAGCACCGTCCTGAGGGTGCTCAGCACCATCCCGAGGGTGCAGGATGAGTGCCGAGGGTGCAGGATGAGGCCCAAGGGTGCTGAGCACCATCCCGAGGGTGCTGAGCGCCTTCCCGAGGGTGCTCAGCACCGTCCTGAGGGTGCTCAGCACCATCCCGAGGGTGCAGGATGAGTGCCGAGGGTGCAGGATGAGGCCCAAGGGTGCTGAGCACCATCCCGAGGGTGCTGAGCGCCTTCCCGAGGGTGCTCAGCACCGTCCTGAGGGTGCTCAGCACCATCCCGAGGGTGCAGGATGAGGCCCCTCGCTCCTGTGCCGGCCCCGCCTCGCTCACCTGGGGCCGCCCCGAGCCGCGCATGCGCTCTCTTGTCCCGAGCTGTGCACTCGCTCCGTGCCCCCGCCCCTCATACCCGCGCTGCCCCCGTTCCTCCCTGGCCTTGCCCCCTTCGTGCCGCTGTCCCGGGGCTGCGCGGGGGCGCCGAGTCCGCGGCGGGAACCGCCGCCGCCACCCCGGGCCCGGTACCGATCCCGAGACCGATCCCGGACCCGAGACCCATCCCAAACCCGAGACCCATCCCGGACCCGAGACCCATCCCGGGCCCGATGCCGCCTCGATCCGCCCGATGGGGGAGAGGCGGCACCGCCCGGGACCCCCGGCAGTTCCCAGGTGCGGTCGGGCTGTGCCCCGTGGCCCCGCTCCCCATGCGGCCCCGCCCCCCGTGCCGCTGGCCCGCGACTCTCGCTCGGCGCTGGCCGAGCCCCGGCCCGGGGGCTGCTCCCGGCGGGCTCCGCTCCGAGCCCTGCGCGCTGCGGCGGGGCCGCGGCTCGGGACGGGGTCTGCAGCGGTCCTGCCGGTGTCCGGATCGGGCCCGGGATCGGGATCGCTACCGGGATGGCTACCGGCATCGCCGCGGGAGGGCGGTGCCGGCTGCGGGAGCGCTGCGGGTCCCGGTGCGGGTCCCGAGGGTACTGAACACCATCCCGAGGGTGCAGGATGAGTGCCGAGGGTGCTGAGCACCATGCCGAGGGTGCTGAGCACCGTCCCGAGGATGCTCAGCACCGTCCCGAGGATGCTCAGCACCATCCCGAGGGTGCAGGATGAGTCCCGAGGGTGCAGGATGAGTGCCGAGGCTGCTGAGCACCATCCCGACGGTGCTGAGCACGGTCCCGAGGTGGCTCAGCACCATCCCGAGTGTGCAGGATGAGTCCCGAGGGTGCAGGATGAGTCCCAAGTGTGCTGAGCACCATCCCGAAGGTGGTGAGCACCATCCCGAGGGTGCTGAGCACCATCCCGAGGGAGCAGGATGAGTCTCGAGGCTGTTCAGCATCATCTTGAGGGTGCTCAGCACCATCCCGAGGGAGCAGGATGAGTCTCGAAAGTGCAGGATGAGTTTTGCGGGTGCTGAGCACCATCCCCATGGTGCAGGATGAGTGCCGAGGGTTCAGGATGAGGTGCGAGGGTGCTGAGCACCGTCCCGAGGGTGCTGAGCACCGTCCCGAAGATGCTGGATCCGTCCCGAGGGTGCTGAGCGCCTTCCAGAAGGTGCTGGATCCGTCCCGAGGACGCTGAGCGTTTTCCAGAAGGTGCTGGATCCGTCCCGAGGGTGCTGAGCGCCTTCCAGAAGGTGCTGGATCCGTCCCGACGGTGCTGAGCGCCTTTTAGAAGGTGCTGGATCTGTCCCGAGAGTGCTGAGCGCCATCCGGAAGGTGCTGGATCCGTCCCGAGGGTGCTGAGCGCCTTCCCGAAGGCTCTGGATCTGTCCCGAGGGTGCTGAGCGCCTTCCCGAAGGCTCTGGATTTGTCCCGAGTGAGCTGAGCGCCTTTCAGAGGTTGCTGGATCCTTCCCGAGTGTGCTGAGCGCCTTTTAGAATGTGCTGGATTCATTTTGAAAGTGCTGTGCGCCTTCCCGAAGGTGCTGGATGCGTCCCGAAGGTGCTGGGTACCATCCCGAAGGTGTAGGATGAGTCCCGAGAATGAATGATGAGTCTCGAGGGTGCTGAGCACCAACCCGAGGGTGCTGAGCACCGTCCCGAGGGTTTCTGCACCTTCCCGAGGGTGCTCAGCACCATCCCGAGGGTGCAGGATGAGTGCCGAGGGTGCAGGATGAGTGCCGAGGCTGCTGAGCCCCATCCCGACGGTGCTGAGCACGGTCCCGAGGTGGCTCAGCACCATCCCGAGAGTGCAGGATGAGTCCTGAGGGTGGTGAGCACCATCCCGAGGGTGCTGAGCACCATCCCGAGGGTGCAGGATGAGTGCCGAGGGTGCAGGATGAGTCTCGAGGCTGTTCAGCACTATCTCGAGGGTGCAGGATGAGTGCCGAGGGTTCAAGATGAGTGGCGAGGGTGCTGAGCACCGTCCCGAGGGTGCTCAGCACCATCCCGAGGGTTCAGGATTGAGTCCCAAAGGTGCAGGATGAGTCCCGAGCGTGCTCAGCACCTTCCCGAGGGTGCTCAGCACCATCCCGAAGGTGCTGGATCCGTCCCGAGGGTGCTGAGCGCCTTCCAGAAGGTGCTGGATCCATCCCGAGGGTTCTGAGCGCCTTCCAGAAGGTACTGGATCCGTCCCGAGGGTGCTCAGCACCATCCCGAGGGTGCAGGATGAGTCCCGAGGTTGCTGAGCAGATAATCCCCATCTACACCCTCGGGACGGATCCATTACCTTCGGGAAGGCGCTCAGCACCCCTAGGGACGGATCCAGCACCTTCGGGAAGCCGCTCAGCACCATCGGGACGGATCCAGCACCCTCGGGACAGATCCAGTACCTTCGGGAAGGAGCTCATCACCATTTGGGAGGCTCTCAGCATCCACAGGACGGATCCAGCACATTTGGGAAGGTGGTCAACACCTTCTGGGAGGCGCTCAGCTGCTCCGCCACCCCCGAGACCCGACACCCCGGGGCCGGCCGGGGGAGAGGCGGCACCGCTCCGCCGGCGGACACCGGCAGGACTTTGCCCCGCTGCAGACCCCGTCCCGAGCCGCGGCCCCGCCGCAACGCGCAGGGCTCGGAGCGGAGCCCGCCGGGAGCAGCCCCCGGGCCGGGGCTCGGCCAGCGCCGAGCGAGAGTCGCGGGCCAGCGGCACGGGGGGCGGGGCCGCATGAGGAGCGGGGCCACGGGGCACAGCCCGACCGCACCTGGGAACTGCCGGGGGGTCCCGGGCAGCGCCGCCTCTCCCCCATCGGGCGGATCGAGGCGGCATGGGGCCCGGGATCGGTCTCGAGTCCGGGATGGCTCTCGGGTCCGGGATCGGTCTCGGGATCGGTACCGGGCCCGGGATGGCGGCGGGCGGTTCCCGCCGCGGACTCGGGCGCCCCGCGCGGCCCCGGGACAGCGGCACGAAGGGGGCGAGGCCAGGGAGGAACGGGGGCAGCGCGGGTATGAGGGGCGGGAGCACGGAGTGCGTGCACAGCTCGAGACAAGAGAGCGCATGCGCGGCTCGGGGCGGCCCCAGGTGAGCGAGGCGGGGCCGGCACAGGAGCGAGGGGCCTCATCCTGCACCCTGGGGGATGGTGCTGAGCACCCTGGGGATGGGTGCTGAGCACCCCTCGGGAAGGCGCTCAGCACCCTCGGGATGGTGCTCAGCACCATCCCGAGGGTGCAGGATGAGTGCCGAGGGTGCAGGATGAGGCCCAAGGGTGCTGAGCACCATCCCGAGGGTGCTGAGCGCCGTCCCGAGGGTGCTCAGCACCGTCCTGAGGGGTGCTCAGCACCATCCCGAGGGTGCAGGATGAGTGCCGAGGGTGCAGGATGAGGCCCAAGGGTGCTGAGCACCATCCCGAGGGTGCAGGATGAGTGCCGAGGGTGCAGGATGAGGCCCAAGGGTGCTGAGCACCATCCCGAGGGTGCTGAGCGCCTTCCCGAGGGTGCTCAGCACCGTCCTGAGGGTGCTCAGCACCATCCCGAGGGTGCAGGATGAGTGCCGAGGGTGCAGGATGAGGCCCAAGGGTGCTGAGCGCCTTCCGGAGGGTGCTGAGCGCCTTCCCGAGGGTGCTCAGCACCGTCCTGAGGGTGCTCAGCACCATCCCGAGGGTGCAGGATGAGGCCCCTCGCTCCTGTGCGGCCCCGCCTCGCTCACCTGGGGCCGCCCCGAGCCGCGCATGCGCTCTCTCTTGTCCCAAGCTGTGCACGCGCTCCGTGCCCCCGCCCCTCATACCCGCGCTGCCCCCCGTTCCTCCCTGGCCTCGCCCCCTTCGTGCCGCTGTCCCGGGGCCCGCGCGGGGGCGCCGAGTCCGCGGCGGGAACCGCCGCCGCCACCCCCGGGCCCCGGTACCGATCCCGAGACCGATCCCGGACCCGAGACCCATCCCAAACCCGAGACCCATCCCGGACCCGAGAACCCATCCCGGGCCCGATGCCGCTCTCGATCCGCCCGATGGGGGAGAGGCGGCACGCCCGGGACCCCCGGCAGTTCCCAGGTGCGGTCGGGCTGTGCCCCGTGGCCCCGCTCCCCATGCGGCCCCGCCCCCCGTGCCGCTGGCCCGCGACTCTCGCTCGGCGCTGGCCGAGCCCCGGCCGGGGGCTGCTCCCCGGCGGGCTCCGCTCCGAGCCCTGCGCGCTGCGGCGGGGCCGCGGCTCGGGACGGGGTCTGCAGCGGTCCTGCCGGTGTCCGGATCGGGCCCGGGATCGGGATCGCTACCGGGATGGCTACCGGCATCGCCGCGGGAGGGCGGTGCCGGCTGCGGGAGCGCTGCGGGTCCCGGTGCGGGTCCCGAGGGTACTGAACACCATCCCGAGGGTGCAGGATGAGTGCCGAGGGTGCTGAGCACCATGCCGAGGGTGCTGAGCACCGTCCCGAGGATGCTCAGCACCGTCCCGAGGATGCTCAGCACCATCCCGAGGGTGCAGGATGAGTCCCGAGGGTGCAGGATGAGTCCCAAGTGTGCTGAGCACCATCCCGACGGTGCTGAGCACGGTCCCGAGGTGGCTCAGCACCATCCCGAGTGTGCAGGATGAGTCCCGAGGGTGCAGGATGAGTCCCAAGTGTGCTGAGCACCATCCCGAAGGTGGTGAGCACCATCCCGAGGGTGCTGAGCACCATCCCGAGGGAGCAGGATGAGTCTCGAGGCTGTTCAGCATCATCTTGAGGGTGCTCAGCACCATCCCGAGGGAGCAGGATGAGTCTCGAAAGTGCAGGATGAGTTTTGCGGGTGCTGAGCACCATCCCCATGGTGCAGGATGAGTGCCGAGGGTTCAGGATGAGGTGCGAGGGTGCTGAGCACCATCCCGAGGGTGCTGAGCACCGTCCCGAAGATGCTGGATCCGTCCCGAGGGTGCTGAGCGCCTTCCAGAAGGTGCTGGATCCGTCCCGAGGACGCTGAGCGTTTTCCAGAAGGTGCTGGATCCGTCCCGAGGGTGCTGAGCGCCTTCCAGAAGGTGCTGGATCCGTCCCGACGGTGCTGAGCGCCTTTTAGAAGGTGCTGGATCTGTCCCGAGAGTGCTGAGCGCCATCCGGAAGGTGCTGGATCCGTCCCGAGGGTGCTGAGCGCCTTCCCGAAGGCTCTGGATCTGTCCCGAGGGTGCTGAGCGCCTTCCCGAAGGCTCTGGATTTGTCCCGAGTGAGCTGAGCGCCTTTCAGAGGTTGCTGGATCCTTCCCGAGTGTGCTGAGCGCCTTTTAGAATGTGCTGGATTCATTTTGAAAGTGCTGTGCGCCTTCCCGAAGGTGCTGGATGCGTCCCGAAGGTGCTGGGTACCATCCCGAAGGTGTAGGATGAGTCCCGAGAATGAAGGATGAGTCTCGAGGGTGCTGAGCACCAACCCGAGGGTGCTGAGCACCGTCCCGAGGGTTTCTGCACCTTCCCGAGGGTGCTCAGCACCATCCCGAGGGTGCAGGATGAGTGCCGAGGGTGCAGGATGAGTGCCGAGGCTGCTGAGCCCCATCCCGACGGTGCTGAGCACGGTCCCGAGGTGGCTCAGCACCATCCCGAGAGTGCAGGATGAGTCCTGAGGGTGGTGAGCACCATCCCGAGGGTGCTGAGCACCATCCCGAGGGTGCAGGATGAGTGCCGAGGGTGCAGGATGAGTCTCGAGGCTGTTCAGCACTATCTCGAGGGTGCAGGATGAGTGCCGAGGGTTCAAGATGAGTGGCGAGGGTGCTGAGCACCGTCCCGAGGGTGCTCAGCACCATCCCGAGGGTTCAGGATGAGTCCCAAAGGTGCAGGATGAGTCCCGAGCGTGCTCAGCACCTTCCCGAGGGTGCTCAGCACCATCCCGAAGGTGCTGGATCCGTCCCGAGGGTGCTGAGCGCCTTCCAGAAGGTGCTGGATCCATCCCGAGGGTTCTGAGCGCCTTCCAGAAGGTACTGGATCCGTCCCGAGGGTGCTCAGCACCATCCCGAGGGTGCAGGATGAGTCCCGAGGTTGCTGAGCAGATAATCCCCATCTACACCCTCGGGACGGATCCATTACCTTCGGGAAGGCGCTCAGCACCCTAGGGACGGATCCAGCACCTTCGGGAAGCCGCTCAGCACCATCGGGACGGATCCAGCACCCTCGGGACAGATCCAGTACCTTCGGGAAGGAGCTCATCACCATTTGGGAGGCTCTCAGCATCCACAGGACGGATCCAGCACCTTTGGGAAGGTGGTCAACACCTTCTGGGAGGCGCTCAGCTGCTCCGCCACCCCCGAGACCCGACACCCGGGGCCGGCCGGGGGAGAGGCGGCACCGCTCCGCCGGCGGACACCGGCAGGACTTTGCCCCGCTGCAGACCCCGTCCCGAGCCGCGGCCCCGCCGCAACGCGCAGGGCTCGGAGCGGAGCCCGCCGGGAGCAGCCCCCGGGCCGGGGCTCGACCAGCGCCGAGCGAGAGTCGCGGGCCAGCGGCACGGGGGGCGGGGCCGCATGAGGAGCGGGGCCACGGGGCACAGCCCGACCGCACCTGGGAACTGCCGGGGGTCCCGGGCAGCGCCGCCTCTCCCCCATCGGGCGGATCGAGGCGGCATGGGGCCCGGGATCGGTCTCGAGTCCGGGATGGCTCTCGGGTCCGGGATCGGTCTCGGGATCGGTACCGGGCCCGGGATGGCGGCGGCGGTTCCCGCCGCGGACTCGGCGCCCCGCGCGGCCCCGGGACAGCGGCACGAAGGGGGCGAGGCCAGGGAGGAACGGGGGCAGCGCGGGTATGAGGGGCGGGAGCACGGAGTGCGTGCACAGCTCGAGACAAGAGGGCGCATGCGCGGCTCGGGGCTGCCCCAGGTGAGCGAGGCGGGGCCGGCACAGGAGCGAGGGGCCTCATCCTGCACCCTGGGGATGGTGCTGAGCACCCTGGGGATGGTGCTGAGCACCCTCGGGAAGGCGCTCAGCACCCTCGGGATGGTGCTCAGCACCATCCCGAGGGTGCAGGATGAGTGCCGAGGGTGCAGGATGAGGCCCAAGGGTGCTGAGCACCATCCCGAGGGTGCTGAGCTCCTTCCCGAGGGTGCTCAGCACCATCCCGAGGGTGCTCAGCACCATCCCGAGGGTGCAGGATGAGTGCCGAGGGTGCAGGATGAGGCCCAAGGGTGCTGAGCACCATCCCGAGGGTGCTGAGCGCCATCCCGAGGGTGCTCAGCACCGTCCTGAGGGTGCTCAGCACCGTCCCGAGGGTGCAGGATGAGTGCCGAGGGTGCAGGATGAGGCCCAAGGGTGCTGAGCACCATCCCGAGGGTGCTGAGCGCCTTCCCGAGGGTGCTCAGCACCGTCCTGAGGGTGCTCAGCACCATCCCGAGGTTGCAGGATGAGTGCCGAGGGTGCAGGATGAGGCCCAAGGGTGCTGAGCACCATCCCGAGGGTGCTGAGCGCCTTCCCGAGGGTGCTCAGCACCGTCCTGAGGGTGCTCAGCACCATCCCGAGGGTGCAGGATGAGGCCCCTCGCTCCTGTGCCGGCCCCGCCTCGCTCACCTGGGGCCGCCCCGAGCCGCGCATGCGCTCTCTTGTCCAGAGCTGTGCACGCGCTCCGTGCCCCCGCCCCTCATACCCGCGCTGCCCCCGTTCCTCCCTGGCCTCGCCCCCTTCGTGCCGCTGTCCCGGGGCCGCGCGGGGGGCGCCGAGTCCGCGGCGGGAACCGCCGCCGCCACCCCGGGCCCGGTACCGATCCCGAGACCGATCCCGGACCCGAGACCCATCCCAAACCCGAGACCCATCCCGGACCCGAGACCCATCCCGGGCCCGATGCCGCCTCGATCCGCCCGATGGGGGAGAGGCGGCACCGCCCGGGACCCCCGGCAGTTCCCAGGTGCGGTCGGGCTGTGCCCCGTGGCCCCGCTCCCCATGCGGCCCCGCCCCCCGTGCCGCTGGCCCGCGACTCTCGCTCGGCGCTGGCCGAGCCCCGGCCCGGGGGCTGCTCCCGGCGGGCTCCGCTCCGAGCCCTGCGCGCTGCGGCGGGGCCGCGGCTCGGGACGGGGTCTGCAGCGGTCCTGCCGGTGTCCGGATCGGGCCCGGGATCGGGATCGCTACCGGGATGGCTACCGGCATCGCCGCGGGAGGGCGGTGCCGGCTGCGGGAGCGCTGCGGGTCCCGGTGCGGGTCCCGAGGGTACTGAACACCATCCCGAGGGTGCAGGATGAGTGCCGAGGGTGCTGAGCACCATGCCGAGGGTGCTGAGCACCGTCCCGAGGATGCTCAGCACCGTCCCGAGGATGCTCAGCACCATCCCGAGGGTGCAGGATGAGTCCCGAGGGTGCAGGATGAGTGCCGAGGCTGCTGAGCACCATCCCGACGGTGCTGAGCACGGTCCCGAGGTGGCTCAGCACCATCCCGAGTGTGCAGGATGAGTCCCGAGGGTGCAGGATGAGTCCCAAGTGTGCTGAGCACCATCCCGAAGGTGGTGAGCACCATCCCGAGGGTGCTGAGCACCATCCCGAGGGAGCAGGATGAGTCTCGAGGCTGTTCAGCATCATCTTGAGGGTGCTCAGCACCATCCCGAGGGAGCAGGATGAGTCTCGAAAGTGCAGGATGAGTTTTGCGGGTGCTGAGCACCATCCCCATGGTGCAGGATGAGTGCCGAGGGTTCAGGATGAGGTGCGAGGGTGCTGAGCACCATCCCGAGGGTGCTGAGCACCGTCCCGAAGATGCTGGATCCGTCCCGAGGGTGCTGAGCGCCTTCCAGAAGGTGCTGGATCCGTCCCGAGGACGCTGAGCGTTTTCCAGAAGGTGCTGGATCCGTCCCGAGGGTGCTGAGCGCCTTCCAGAAGGTGCTGGATCCGTCCCGACGGTGCTGAGCGCCTTTTAGAAGGTGCTGGATCTGTCCCGAGAGTGCTGAGCGCCATCCGGAAGGTGCTGGATCCGTCCCGAGGGTGCTGAGCGCCTTCCCGAAGGCTCTGGATCTGTCCCGAGGGTGCTGAGCGCCTTCCCGAAGGCTCTGGATTTGTCCCGAGTGAGCTGAGCGCCTTTCAGAGGTTGCTGGATCCTTCCCGAGTGTGCTGAGCGCCTTTTAGAATGTGCTGGATTCATTTTGAAAGTGCTGTGCGCCTTCCCGAAGGTGCTGGATGCGTCCCGAAGGTGCTGGGTACCATCCCGAAGGTGTAGGATGAGTCCCGAGAATGAAGGATGAGTCTCGAGGGTGCTGAGCACCAACCCGAGGGTGCTGAGCACCGTCCCGAGGGTTTCTGCACCTTCCCGAGGGTGCTCAGCACCATCCCGAGGGTGCAGGATGAGTGCCGAGGGTGCAGGATGAGTGCCGAGGCTGCTGAGCCCCATCCCGACGGTGCTGAGCACGGTCCCGAGGTGGCTCAGCACCATCCCGAGAGTGCAGGATGAGTCCTGAGGGTGGTGAGCACCATCCCGAGGGTGCTGAGCACCATCCCGAGGGTGCAGGATGAGTGCCGAGGGTGCAGGATGAGTCTCGAGGCTGTTCAGCACTATCTCGAGGGTGCAGGATGAGTGCCGAGGGTTCAAGATGAGTGGCGAGGGTGCTGAGCACCGTCCCGAGGGTGCTCAGCACCATCCCGAGGGTTCAGGATGAGTCCCAAAGGTGCAGGATGAGTCCCGAGCGTGCTCAGCACCTTCCCGAGGGTGCTCAGCACCATCCCGAAGGTGCTGGATCCGTCCCGAGGGTGCTGAGCGCCTTCCAGAAGGTGCTGGATCCATCCCGAGGGTTCTGAGCGCCTTCCAGAAGGTACTGGATCCGTCCCGAGGGTGCTCAGCACCATCCCGAGGGTGCAGGATGAGTCCCGAGGTTGCTGAGCAGATAATCCCCATCTACACCCTCGGGACGGATCCATTACCTTCGGGAAGGCGCTCAGCACCCTAGGGACGGATCCAGCACCTTCGGGAAGCCGCTCAGCACCATCGGGACGGATCCAGCACCCTCGGGACAGATCCAGTACCTTCGGGAAGGAGCTCATCACCATTTGGGAGGCTCTCAGCATCCACAGGACGGATCCAGCACCTTTGGGAAGGTGGTCAACACCTTCTGGGAGGCGCTCAGCTGCTCCGCCACCCCCGAGACCCGACACCCGGGGCCGGCCGGGGGAGAGGCGGCACCGCTCCGCCGGCGGACACCGGCAGGACTTTGCCCCGCTGCAGACCCCGTCCCGAGCCGCGGCCCCGCCGCAACGCGCAGGGCTCGGAGCGGAGCCCGCCGGGAGCAGCCCCCGGGCCGGGGCTCGACCAGCGCCGAGCGAGAGTCGCGGGCCAGCGGCACGGGGGGCGGGGCCGCATGAGGAGCGGGGCCACGGGGCACAGCCCGACCGCACCTGGGAACTGCCGGGGGTCCCGGGCAGCGCCGCCTCTCCCCCATCGGGCGGATCGAGGCGGCATGGGGCCCGGGATCGGTCTCGAGTCCGGGATGGCTCTCGGGTCCGGGATCGGTCTCGGGATCGGTACCGGGCCCGGGATGGCGGCGGCGGTTCCCGCCGCGGACTCGGCGCCCCGCGCGGCCCCGGGACAGCGGCACGAAGGGGGCGAGGCCAGGGAGGAACGGGGGCAGCGCGGGTATGAGGGGCGGGAGCACGGAGTGCGTGCACAGCTCGAGACAAGAGGGCGCATGCGCGGCTCGGGGCTGCCCCAGGTGAGCGAGGCGGGGCCGGCACAGGAGCGAGGGGCCTCATCCTGCACCCTGGGGATGGTGCTGAGCACCCTGGGGATGGTGCTGAGCACCCTCGGGAAGGCGCTCAGCACCCTCGGGATGGTGCTCAGCACCATCCCGAGGGTGCAGGATGAGTGCCGAGGGTGCAGGATGAGGCCCAAGGGTGCTGAGCACCATCCCGAGGGTGCTGAGCGCCGTCCCGAGGGTGCTCAGCACCATCCCGAGGGTGCTCAGCACCATCCCGAGGGTGCAGGATGAGTGCCGAGGGTGCAGGATGAGGCCCAAGGGTGCTGAGCACCATCCCGAGGGTGCTGAGCGCCATCCCGAGGGTGCTCAGCACCGTCCTGAGGGTGCTCAGCACCATCCCGAGGGTGCAGGATGAGTGCCGAGGGTGCAGGATGAGGCCCAAGGGTGCTGAGCACCATCCCGAGGGTGCTGAGCGCCTTCCCGAGGGTGCTCAGCACCGTCCTGAGGGTGCTCAGCACCATCCCGAGGTTGCAGGATGAGTGCCGAGGGTGCAGGATGAGGCCCAAGGGTGCTGAGCACCATCCCGAGGGTGCTGAGCGCCTTCCCGAGGGTGCTCAGCACCGTCCTGAGGGTGCTCAGCACCATCCCGAGGGTGCAGGATGAGGCCCCTCGCTCCTGTGCCGGCCCCGCCTCGCTCACCTGGGGCCGCCCCGAGCCGCGCATGCGCTCTCTTGTCCAGAGCTGTGCACGCGCTCCGTGCCCCCGCCCCTCATACCCGCGCTGCCCCCGTTCCTCCCTGGCCTCGCCCCCTTCGTGCCGCTGTCCCGGGGCCGCGCGGGGGCGCCGAGTCCGCGGCGGGAACCGCCGCCGCCACCCCGGGCCCGGTACCGATCCCGAGACCGATCCCGGACCCGAGACCCATCCCAAACCCGAGACCCATCCCGGACCCGAGACCCATCCCGGGCCCGATGCCGCCTCGATCCGCCCGATGGGGGAGAGGCGGCACCGCCCGGGACCCCCGGCAGTTCCCAGGTGCGGTCGGGCTGTGCCCCGTGGCCCCGCTCCCCATGCGGCCCCGCCCCCCGTGCCGCTGGCCCGCGACTCTCGCTCGGCGCTGGCCGAGCCCCGGCCCGGGGGCTGCTCCCGGCGGGCTCCGCTCCGAGCCCTGCGCGCTGCGGCGGGGCCGCGGCTCGGGACGGGGTCTGCAGCGGTCCTGCCGGTGTCCGGATCGGGCCCGGGATCGGGATCGCTACCGGGATGGCTACCGGCATCGCCGCGGGAGGGCGGTGCCGGCTGCGGGAGCGCTGCGGGTCCCGGTGCGGGTCCCGAGGGTACTGAACACCATCCCGAGGGTGCAGGATGAGTGCCGAGGGTGCTGAGCACCATGCCGAGGGTGCTGAGCACCGTCCCGAGGATGCTCAGCACCGTCCCGAGGATGCTCAGCACCATCCCGAGGGTGCAGGATGAGTCCCGAGGGTGCAGGATGAGTGCCGAGGCTGCTGAGCACCATCCCGACGGTGCTGAGCACGGTCCCGAGGTGGCTCAGCACCATCCCGAGTGTGCAGGATGAGTCCCGAGGGTGCAGGATGAGTCCCAAGTGTGCTGAGCACCATCCCGAAGGTGGTGAGCACCATCCCGAGGGTGCTGAGCACCATCCCGAGGGAGCAGGATGAGTCTCGAGGCTGTTCAGCATCATCTTGAGGGTGCTCAGCACCATCCCGAGGGAGCAGGATGAGTCTCGAAAGTGCAGGATGAGTTTTGCGGGTGCTGAGCACCATCCCCATGGTGCAGGATGAGTGCCGAGGGTTCAGGATGAGGTGCGAGGGTGCTGAGCACCATCCCGAGGGTGCTGAGCACCGTCCCGAAGATGCTGGATCCGTCCCGAGGGTGCTGAGCGCCTTCCAGAAGGTGCTGGATCCGTCCCGAGGACGCTGAGCGTTTTCCAGAAGGTGCTGGATCCGTCCCGAGGGTGCTGAGCGCCTTCCAGAAGGTGCTGGATCCGTCCCGACGGTGCTGAGCGCCTTTTAGAAGGTGCTGGATCTGTCCCGAGAGTGCTGAGCGCCATCCGGAAGGTGCTGGATCCGTCCCGAGGGTGCTGAGCGCCTTCCCGAAGGCTCTGGATCTGTCCCGAGGGTGCTGAGCGCCTTCCCGAAGGCTCTGGATTTGTCCCGAGTGAGCTGAGCGCCTTTCAGAGGTTGCTGGATCCTTCCCGAGTGTGCTGAGCGCCTTTTAGAATGTGCTGGATTCATTTTGAAAGTGCTGTGCGCCTTCCCGAAGGTGCTGGATGCGTCCCGAAGGTGCTGGGTACCATCCCGAAGGTGTAGGATGAGTCCCGAGAATGAAGGATGAGTCTCGAGGGTGCTGAGCACCAACCCGAGGGTGCTGAGCACCGTCCCGAGGGTTTCTGCACCTTCCCGAGGGTGCTCAGCACCATCCCGAGGGTGCAGGATGAGTCCCGAGGGTGCAGGATGAGTGCCGAGGCTGCTGAGCGCCATCCCGACGGTGCTGAGCACGGTCCCGAGGTGGCTCAGCACCATCCCGAGAGTGCAGGATGAGTCCCGAGGGTGGTGAGCACCATCCCGAGGGTGCTGAGCACCATCCCGAGGGTGCAGGATGAGTGCCGAGGGTGCAGGATGAGTCTCGAGGCTGTTCAGCACTATCTCGAGGGTGCAGGATGAGTGCCGAGGGTTCAAGATGAGTGGCGAGGGTGCTGAGCACCATCCCGAGGGTGCTGAGCACCGTCCCGAGGGTGCTCAGCACCATCCCGAGGGTTCAGGATGAGTCCCAAAGGTGCAGGATGAGTCCCGAGCGTGCTCAGCACCTTCCCGAGGGTGCTCAGCACCATCCCGAAGGTGCTGGATCCGTCCCGAGGGTGCTGAGCGCCTTCCAGAAGGTGCTGGATCCATCCCGAGGGTTCTGAGCGCCTTCCAGAAGGTACTGGATCCGTCCCGAGGGTGCTCAGCACCATCCCGAGGGTGCAGGATGAGTCCCGAGGTTGCTGAGCAGATAATCCCCATCTACACCCTCGGGACGGATCCATTACCTTCGGGAAGGCGCTCAGCACCCTAGGGACGGATCCAGCACCTTCGGGAAGCCGCTCAGCACCATCGGGACGGATCCAGCACCCTCGGGACAGATCCAGTACCTTCGGGAAGGAGCTCATCACCATTTGGGAGGCTCTCAGCATCCACAGGACGGATCCAGCACCTTTGGGAAGGTGGTCAACACCTTCTGGGAGGCGCTCAGCTGCTCCGCCACCCCCGAGACCCGACACCCGGGGCCGGCCGGGGGAGAGGCGGCACCGCTCCGCCGGCGGACACCGGCAGGACTTTGCCCCGCTGCAGACCCCGTCCCGAGCCGCGGCCCCGCCGCAACGCGCAGGGCTCGGAGCGGAGCCCGCCGGGAGCAGCCCCCGGGCCGGGGCTCGACCAGCGCCGAGCGAGAGTCGCGGGCCAGCGGCACGGGGGGCGGGGCCGCATGAGGAGCGGGGCCACGGGGCACAGCCCGACCGCACCTGGGAACTGCCGGGGGTCCCGGGCAGCGCCGCCTCTCCCCCATCGGGCGGATCGAGGCGGCATGGGGCCCGGGATCGGTCTCGAGTCCGGGATGGCTCTCGGGTCCGGGATCGGTCTCGGGATCGGTACCGGGCCCGGGATGGCGGCGGCGGTTCCCGCCGCGGACTCGGCGCCCCGCGCGGCCCCGGGACAGCGGCACGAAGGGGGCGAGGCCAGGGAGGAACGGGGGCAGCGCGGGTATGAGGGGCGGGGGCACGGAGTGCGTGCACAGCTCGAGACAAGAGAGCGCATGCGCGGCTCGGGGCGGCCCCAGGTGAGCGAGGCGGGGCCGGCACAGGAGCGAGGGGCCTCATCCTGCACCCTGGGGATGGTGCTGAGCACCCTGGGGATGGTGCTGAGCACCCTCGGGAAGGCGCTCAGCACCCTCGGGATGGTGCTCAGCACCATCCCGAAGGTGCAGGATTAGTGCCGAGGGTGCAGGATGAGGCCCAAGGGTGCTGAGCACCATCCCGAGGGTGCTGAGCGTCGTCCCGAGGGTGCTCAGCACCGTCCTGAGGGTGCTCAGCACCATCCCGAGGGTGCAGGATGAGTGCCGAGGGTGCAGGATGAGGCCCGAGGGTGCTGAGCACCATCCCGAGGGTGCTCAGCACCGTCCTGAGGGTGCTCAGCACCATCCCGAGGGTGCAGGATGAGTGCCGAGGGTGCAGGATGAGGCCCAAGGGTGCTGAGCACCATCCCGAGGGTGCTGAGCGCCTTCCCGAGGGTGCTCAGCACCGTCCTGAGGGTGCTCAGCACCATCCCGAGGGTGCAGGATGAGTGCCGAGGGTGCAGGATGAGGCCCAAGGGTGCTGAGCACCATCCCGAGGGTGCTGAGCGCCTTCCCGAGGGTGCTCAGCACCGTCCTGAGGGTGCTCAGCACCATCCCGAGGGTGCAGGATGAGGCCCCTCGCTCCTGTGCCGGCCCCGCCTCGCTCACCTGGGGCCGCCCCGAGCCGCGCATGCGCTCTCTTGTCCCGAGCTGTGCACTCGCTCCGTGCCCCCGCCCCTCATACCCGCGCTGCCCCCGTTCCTCCCTGGCCTTGCCCCCTTCGTGCCGCTGTCCCGGGGCTGCGCGGGGGCGCCGAGTCCGCGGCGGGAACCGCCGCCGCCACCCCGGGCCCGGTACCGATCCCGAGACCGATCCCGGACCCGAGACCCATCCCAAACCCGAGACCCATCCCGGACCCGAGACCCATCCCGGGCCCGATGCCGCCTCGATCCGCCCGATGGGGGAGAGGCGGCACCGCCCGGGACCCCCGGCAGTTCCCAGGTGCGGTCGGGCTGTGCCCCGTGGCCCCGCTCCCCATGCGGCCCCGCCCCCCGTGCCGCTGGCCCGCGACTCTCGCTCGGCGCTGGCCGAGCCCCGGCCCGGGGGCTGCTCCCGGCGGGCTCCGCTCCGAGCCCTGCGCGCTGCGGCGGGGCCGCGGCTCGGGACGGGGTCTGCAGCGGTCCTGCCGGTGTCCGGATCGGGCCCGGGATCGGGATCGCTACCGGGATGGCTACCGGCATCGCCGCGGGAGGGCGGTGCCGGCTGCGGGAGCGCTGCGGGTCCCGGTGCGGGTCCCGAGGGTACTGAACACCATCCCGAGGGTGCAGGATGAGTGCCGAGGGTGCTGAGCACCATGCCGAGGGTGCTGAGCACCGTCCCGAGGATGCTCAGCACCGTCCCGAGGATGCTCAGCACCATCCCGAGGGTGCAGGATGAGTCCCGAGGGTGCAGGATGAGTGCCGAGGCTGCTGAGCACCATCCCGACGGTGCTGAGCACGGTCCCGAGGTGGCTCAGCACCATCCCGAGTGTGCAGGATGAGTCCCGAGGGTGCAGGATGAGTCCCAAGTGTGCTGAGCACCATCCCGAAGGTGGTGAGCACCATCCCGAGGGTGCTGAGCACCATCCCGAGGGAGCAGGATGAGTCTCGAGGCTGTTCAGCATCATCTTGAGGGTGCTCAGCACCATCCCGAGGGAGCAGGATGAGTCTCGAAAGTGCAGGATGAGTTTTGCGGGTGCTGAGCACCATCCCCATGGTGCAGGATGAGTGCCGAGGGTTCAGGATGAGGTGCGAGGGTGCTGAGCACCGTCCCGAGGGTGCTGAGCACCGTCCCGAAGATGCTGGATCCGTCCCGAGGGTGCTGAGCGCCTTCCAGAAGGTGCTGGATCCGTCCCGAGGACGCTGAGCGTTTTCCAGAAGGTGCTGGATCCGTCCCGAGGGTGCTGAGCGCCTTCCAGAAGGTGCTGGATCCGTCCCGACGGTGCTGAGCGCCTTTTAGAAGGTGCTGGATCTGTCCCGAGAGTGCTGAGCGCCATCCGGAAGGTGCTGGATCCGTCCCGAGGGTGCTGAGCGCCTTCCCGAAGGCTCTGGATCTGTCCCGAGGGTGCTGAGCGCCTTCCCGAAGGCTCTGGATTTGTCCCGAGTGAGCTGAGCGCCTTTCAGAGGTTGCTGGATCCTTCCCGAGTGTGCTGAGCGCCTTTTAGAATGTGCTGGATTCATTTTGAAAGTGCTGTGCGCCTTCCCGAAGGTGCTGGATGCGTCCCGAAGGTGCTGGGTACCATCCCGAAGGTGTAGGATGAGTCCCGAGAATGAAGGATGAGTCTCGAGGGTGCTGAGCACCAACCCGAGGGTGCTGAGCACCGTCCCGAGGGTTTCTGCACCTTCCCGAGGGTGCTCAGCACCATCCCGAGGGTGCAGGATGAGTGCCGAGGGTGCAGGATGAGTGCCGAGGCTGCTGAGCCCCATCCCGACGGTGCTGAGCACGGTCCCGAGGTGGCTCAGCACCATCCCGAGAGTGCAGGATGAGTCCTGAGGGTGGTGAGCACCATCCCGAGGGTGCTGAGCACCATCCCGAGGGTGCAGGATGAGTGCCGAGGGTGCAGGATGAGTCTCGAGGCTGTTCAGCACTATCTCGAGGGTGCAGGATGAGTGCCGAGGGTTCAAGATGAGTGGCGAGGGTGCTGAGCACCGTCCCGAGGGTGCTCAGCACCATCCCGAGGGTTCAGGATGAGTCCCAAAGGTGCAGGATGAGTCCCGAGCGTGCTCAGCACCTTCCCGAGGGTGCTCAGCACCATCCCGAAGGTGCTGGATCCGTCCCGAGGGTGCTGAGCGCCTTCCAGAAGGTGCTGGATCCATCCCGAGGGTTCTGAGCGCCTTCCAGAAGGTACTGGATCCGTCCCGAGGGTGCTCAGCACCATCCCGAGGGTGCAGGATGAGTCCCGAGGTTGCTGAGCAGATAATCCCCATCTACACCCTCGGGACGGATCCATTACCTTCGGGAAGGCGCTCAGCACCCTAGGGACGGATCCAGCACCTTCGGGAAGCCGCTCAGCACCATCGGGACGGATCCAGCACCCTCGGGACAGATCCAGTACCTTCGGGAAGGAGCTCATCACCATTTGGGAGGCTCTCAGCATCCACAGGACGGATCCAGCACCTTTGGGAAGGTGGTCAACACCTTCTGGGAGGCGCTCAGCTGCTCCGCCACCCCCGAGACCCGACACCCGGGGCCGGCCGGGGGAGAGGCGGCACCGCTCCGCCGGCGGACACCGGCAGGACTTTGCCCCGCTGCAGACCCCGTCCCGAGCCGCGGCCCCGCCGCAACGCGCAGGGCTCGGAGCGGAGCCCGCCGGGAGCAGCCCCCGGGCCGGGGCTCGGCCAGCGCCGAGCGAGAGTCGCGGGCCAGCGGCACGGGGGGCGGGGCCGCATGAGGAGCGGGGCCACGGGGCACAGCCCGACCGCACCTGGGAACTGCCGGGGGTCCCGGGCAGCGCCGCCTCTCCCCCATCGGGCGGATCGAGGCGGCATGGGGCCCGGGATCGGTCTCGAGTCCGGGATGGCTCTCGGGTCCGGGATCGGTCTCGGGATCGGTACCGGGCCCGGGATGGCGGCGGCGGTTCCCGCCGCGGACTCGGCGCCCCGCGCGGCCCCGGGACAGCGGCACGAAGGGGGCGAGGCCAGGGAGGAACGGGGGCAGCGCGGGTATGAGGGGCGGGAGCACGGAGTGCGTGCACAGCTCGAGACAAGAGAGCGCATGCGCGGCTCGGGGCGGCCCCAGGTGAGCGAGGCGGGGCCGGCACAGGAGCGAGGGGCCTCATCCTGCACCCTGGGGATGGTGCTGAGCACCCTGGGGATGGTGCTGAGCACCCTCGGGAAGGCGCTCAGCACCCTCGGGATGGTGCTCAGCACCATCCCGAGGGTGCAGGATGAGTGCCGAGGGTGCAGGATGAGGCCCAAGGGTGCTGAGCACCATCCCGAGGGTGCTGAGCGCCGTCCCGAGGGTGCTCAGCACCGTCCTGAGGGTGCTCAGCACCATCCCGAGGGTGCAGGATGAGTGCCGAGGGTGCAGGATGAGGCCCAAGGGTGCTGAGCACCATCCCGAGGGTGCAGGATGAGTGCCGAGGGTGCAGGATGAGGCCCAAGGGTGCTGAGCACCATCCCGAGGGTGCTGAGCGCCTTCCCGAGGGTGCTCAGCACCGTCCTGAGGGTGCTCAGCACCATCCCGAGGGTGCAGGATGAGTGCCGAGGGTGCAGGATGAGGCCCAAGGGTGCTGAGCGCCTTCCGGAGGGTGCTGAGCGCCTTCCCGAGGGTGCTCAGCACCGTCCTGAGGGTGCTCAGCACCATCCCGAGGGTGCAGGATGAGGCCCCTCGCTCCTGTGCCGGCCCCGCCTCGCTCACCTGGGGCCGCCCCGAGCCGCGCATGCGCTCTCTTGTCCCAAGCTGTGCACGCGCTCCGTGCCCCCGCCCCTCATACCCGCGCTGCCCCCGTTCCTCCCTGGCCTCGCCCCCTTCGTGCCGCTGTCCCGGGGCCGCGCGGGGGCGCCGAGTCCGCGGCGGGAACCGCCGCCGCCACCCCGGGCCCGGTACCGATCCCGAGACCGATCCCGGACCCGAGACCCATCCCAAACCCGAGACCCATCCCGGACCCGAGACCCATCCCGGGCCCGATGCCGCCTCGATCCGCCCGATGGGGGAGAGGCGGCACCGCCCGGGACCCCCGGCAGTTCCCAGGTGCGGTCGGGCTGTGCCCCGTGGCCCCGCTCCCCATGCGGCCCCGCCCCCCGTGCCGCTGGCCCGCGACTCTCGCTCGGCGCTGGCCGAGCCCCGGCCCGGGGGCTGCTCCCGGCGGGCTCCGCTCCGAGCCCTGCGCGCTGCGGCGGGGCCGCGGCTCGGGACGGGGTCTGCAGCGGTCCTGCCGGTGTCCGGATCGGGCCCGGGATCGGGATCGCTACCGGGATGGCTACCGGCATCGCCGCGGGAGGGCGGTGCCGGCTGCGGGAGCGCTGCGGGTCCCGGTGCGGGTCCCGAGGGTACTGAACACCATCCCGAGGGTGCAGGATGAGTGCCGAGGGTGCTGAGCACCATGCCGAGGGTGCTGAGCACCGTCCCGAGGATGCTCAGCACCGTCCCGAGGATGCTCAGCACCATCCCGAGGGTGCAGGATGAGTCCCGAGGGTGCAGGATGAGTCCCAAGTGTGCTGAGCACCATCCCGACGGTGCTGAGCACGGTCCCGAGGTGGCTCAGCACCATCCCGAGTGTGCAGGATGAGTCCCGAGGGTGCAGGATGAGTCCCAAGTGTGCTGAGCACCATCCCGAAGGTGGTGAGCACCATCCCGAGGGTGCTGAGCACCATCCCGAGGGAGCAGGATGAGTCTCGAGGCTGTTCAGCATCATCTTGAGGGTGCTCAGCACCATCCCGAGGGAGCAGGATGAGTCTCGAAAGTGCAGGATGAGTTTTGCGGGTGCTGAGCACCATCCCCATGGTGCAGGATGAGTGCCGAGGGTTCAGGATGAGGTGCGAGGGTGCTGAGCACCATCCCGAGGGTGCTGAGCACCGTCCCGAAGATGCTGGATCCGTCCCGAGGGTGCTGAGCGCCTTCCAGAAGGTGCTGGATCCGTCCCGAGGACGCTGAGCGTTTTCCAGAAGGTGCTGGATCCGTCCCGAGGGTGCTGAGCGCCTTCCAGAAGGTGCTGGATCCGTCCCGACGGTGCTGAGCGCCTTTTAGAAGGTGCTGGATCTGTCCCGAGAGTGCTGAGCGCCATCCGGAAGGTGCTGGATCCGTCCCGAGGGTGCTGAGCGCCTTCCCGAAGGCTCTGGATCTGTCCCGAGGGTGCTGAGCGCCTTCCCGAAGGCTCTGGATTTGTCCCGAGTGAGCTGAGCGCCTTTCAGAGGTTGCTGGATCCTTCCCGAGTGTGCTGAGCGCCTTTTAGAATGTGCTGGATTCATTTTGAAAGTGCTGTGCGCCTTCCCGAAGGTGCTGGATGCGTCCCGAAGGTGCTGGGTACCATCCCGAAGGTGTAGGATGAGTCCCGAGAATGAAGGATGAGTCTCGAGGGTGCTGAGCACCAACCCGAGGGTGCTGAGCACCGTCCCGAGGGTTTCTGCACCTTCCCGAGGGTGCTCAGCACCATCCCGAGGGTGCAGGATGAGTGCCGAGGGTGCAGGATGAGTGCCGAGGCTGCTGAGCCCCATCCCGACGGTGCTGAGCACGGTCCCGAGGTGGCTCAGCACCATCCCGAGAGTGCAGGATGAGTCCTGAGGGTGGTGAGCACCATCCCGAGGGTGCTGAGCACCATCCCGAGGGTGCAGGATGAGTGCCGAGGGTGCAGGATGAGTCTCGAGGCTGTTCAGCACTATCTCGAGGGTGCAGGATGAGTGCCGAGGGTTCAAGATGAGTGGCGAGGGTGCTGAGCACCGTCCCGAGGGTGCTCAGCACCATCCCGAGGGTTCAGGATGAGTCCCAAAGGTGCAGGATGAGTCCCGAGCGTGCTCAGCACCTTCCCGAGGGTGCTCAGCACCATCCCGAAGGTGCTGGATCCGTCCCGAGGGTGCTGAGCGCCTTCCAGAAGGTGCTGGATCCATCCCGAGGGTTCTGAGCGCCTTCCAGAAGGTACTGGATCCGTCCCGAGGGTGCTCAGCACCATCCCGAGGGTGCAGGATGAGTCCCGAGGTTGCTGAGCAGATAATCCCCATCTACACCCTCGGGACGGATCCATTACCTTCGGGAAGGCGCTCAGCACCCTAGGGACGGATCCAGCACCTTCGGGAAGCCGCTCAGCACCATCGGGACGGATCCAGCACCCTCGGGACAGATCCAGTACCTTCGGGAAGGAGCTCATCACCATTTGGGAGGCTCTCAGCATCCACAGGACGGATCCAGCACCTTTGGGAAGGTGGTCAACACCTTCTGGGAGGCGCTCAGCTGCTCCGCCACCCCCGAGACCCGACACCCGGGGCCGGCCGGGGGAGAGGCGGCACCGCTCCGCCGGCGGACACCGGCAGGACTTTGCCCCGCTGCAGACCCCGTCCCGAGCCGCGGCCCCGCCGCAACGCGCAGGGCTCGGAGCGGAGCCCGCCGGGAGCAGCCCCCGGGCCGGGGCTCGACCAGCGCCGAGCGAGAGTCGCGGGCCAGCGGCACGGGGGGCGGGGCCGCATGAGGAGCGGGGCCACGGGGCACAGCCCGACCGCACCTGGGAACTGCCGGGGGTCCCGGGCAGCGCCGCCTCTCCCCCATCGGGCGGATCGAGGCGGCATGGGGCCCGGGATCGGTCTCGAGTCCGGGATGGCTCTCGGGTCCGGGATCGGTCTCGGGATCGGTACCGGGCCCGGGATGGCGGCGGCGGTTCCCGCCGCGGACTCGGCGCCCCGCGCGGCCCCGGGACAGCGGCACGAAGGGGGCGAGGCCAGGGAGGAACGGGGGCAGCGCGGGTATGAGGGGCGGGAGCACGGAGTGCGTGCACAGCTCGAGACAAGAGGGCGCATGCGCGGCTCGGGGCTGCCCCAGGTGAGCGAGGCGGGGCCGGCACAGGAGCGAGGGGCCTCATCCTGCACCCTGGGGATGGTGCTGAGCACCCTGGGGATGGTGCTGAGCACCCTCGGGAAGGCGCTCAGCACCCTCGGGATGGTGCTCAGCACCATCCCGAGGGTGCAGGATGAGTGCCGAGGGTGCAGGATGAGGCCCAAGGGTGCTGAGCACCATCCCGAGGGTGCTGAGCTCCTTCCCGAGGGTGCTCAGCACCATCCCGAGGGTGCTCAGCACCATCCCGAGGGTGCAGGATGAGTGCCGAGGGTGCAGGATGAGGCCCAAGGGTGCTGAGCACCATCCCGAGGGTGCTGAGCGCCATCCCGAGGGTGCTCAGCACCGTCCTGAGGGTGCTCAGCACCGTCCCGAGGGTGCAGGATGAGTGCCGAGGGTGCAGGATGAGGCCCAAGGGTGCTGAGCACCATCCCGAGGGTGCTGAGCGCCTTCCCGAGGGTGCTCAGCACCGTCCTGAGGGTGCTCAGCACCATCCCGAGGTTGCAGGATGAGTGCCGAGGGTGCAGGATGAGGCCCAAGGGTGCTGAGCACCATCCCGAGGGTGCTGAGCGCCTTCCCGAGGGTGCTCAGCACCGTCCTGAGGGTGCTCAGCACCATCCCGAGGGTGCAGGATGAGGCCCCTCGCTCCTGTGCCGGCCCCGCCTCGCTCACCTGGGGCCGCCCCGAGCCGCGCATGCGCTCTCTTGTCCAGAGCTGTGCACGCGCTCCGTGCCCCCGCCCCTCATACCCGCGCTGCCCCCGTTCCTCCCTGGCCTCGCCCCCTTCGTGCCGCTGTCCCGGGGCCGCGCGGGGGCGCCGAGTCCGCGGCGGGAACCGCCGCCGCCACCCCGGGCCCGGTACCGATCCCGAGACCGATCCCGGACCCGAGACCCATCCCAAACCCGAGACCCATCCCGGACCCGAGACCCATCCCGGGCCCGATGCCGCCTCGATCCGCCCGATGGGGGAGAGGCGGCACCGCCCGGGACCCCCGGCAGTTCCCAGGTGCGGTCGGGCTGTGCCCCGTGGCCCCGCTCCCCATGCGGCCCCGCCCCCCGTGCCGCTGGCCCGCGACTCTCGCTCGGCGCTGGCCGAGCCCCGGCCCGGGGGCTGCTCCCGGCGGGCTCCGCTCCGAGCCCTGCGCGCTGCGGCGGGGCCGCGGCTCGGGACGGGGTCTGCAGCGGTCCTGCCGGTGTCCGGATCGGGCCCGGGATCGGGATCGCTACCGGGATGGCTACCGGCATCGCCGCGGGAGGGCGGTGCCGGCTGCGGGAGCGCTGCGGGTCCCGGTGCGGGTCCCGAGGGTACTGAACACCATCCCGAGGGTGCAGGATGAGTGCCGAGGGTGCTGAGCACCATGCCGAGGGTGCTGAGCACCGTCCCGAGGATGCTCAGCACCGTCCCGAGGATGCTCAGCACCATCCCGAGGGTGCAGGATGAGTCCCGAGGGTGCAGGATGAGTGCCGAGGCTGCTGAGCACCATCCCGACGGTGCTGAGCACGGTCCCGAGGTGGCTCAGCACCATCCCGAGTGTGCAGGATGAGTCCCGAGGGTGCAGGATGAGTCCCAAGTGTGCTGAGCACCATCCCGAAGGTGGTGAGCACCATCCCGAGGGTGCTGAGCACCATCCCGAGGGAGCAGGATGAGTCTCGAGGCTGTTCAGCATCATCTTGAGGGTGCTCAGCACCATCCCGAGGGAGCAGGATGAGTCTCGAAAGTGCAGGATGAGTTTTGCGGGTGCTGAGCACCATCCCCATGGTGCAGGATGAGTGCCGAGGGTTCAGGATGAGGTGCGAGGGTGCTGAGCACCATCCCGAGGGTGCTGAGCACCGTCCCGAAGATGCTGGATCCGTCCCGAGGGTGCTGAGCGCCTTCCAGAAGGTGCTGGATCCGTCCCGAGGACGCTGAGCGTTTTCCAGAAGGTGCTGGATCCGTCCCGAGGGTGCTGAGCGCCTTCCAGAAGGTGCTGGATCCGTCCCGACGGTGCTGAGCGCCTTTTAGAAGGTGCTGGATCTGTCCCGAGAGTGCTGAGCGCCATCCGGAAGGTGCTGGATCCGTCCCGAGGGTGCTGAGCGCCTTCCCGAAGGCTCTGGATCTGTCCCGAGGGTGCTGAGCGCCTTCCCGAAGGCTCTGGATTTGTCCCGAGTGAGCTGAGCGCCTTTCAGAGGTTGCTGGATCCTTCCCGAGTGTGCTGAGCGCCTTTTAGAATGTGCTGGATTCATTTTGAAAGTGCTGTGCGCCTTCCCGAAGGTGCTGGATGCGTCCCGAAGGTGCTGGGTACCATCCCGAAGGTGTAGGATGAGTCCCGAGAATGAAGGATGAGTCTCGAGGGTGCTGAGCACCAACCCGAGGGTGCTGAGCACCGTCCCGAGGGTTTCTGCACCTTCCCGAGGGTGCTCAGCACCATCCCGAGGGTGCAGGATGAGTCCCGAGGGTGCAGGATGAGTGCCGAGGCTGCTGAGCGCCATCCCGACGGTGCTGAGCACGGTCCCGAGGTGGCTCAGCACCATCCCGAGAGTGCAGGATGAGTCCCGAGGGTGGTGAGCACCATCCCGAGGGTGCTGAGCACCATCCCGAGGGTGCAGGATGAGTGCCGAGGGTGCAGGATGAGTCTCGAGGCTGTTCAGCACTATCTCGAGGGTGCAGGATGAGTGCCGAGGGTTCAAGATGAGTGGCGAGGGTGCTGAGCACCGTCCCGAGGGTGCTCAGCACCGTCCCGAGGGTGCTCAGCACCATCCCGAGGGTTCAGGATGAGTCCCAAAGGTGCAGGATGAGTCCCGAGCGTGCTCAGCACCTTCCCGAGGGTGCTCAGCACCATCCCGAAGGTGCTGGATCCGTCCCGAGGGTGCTGAGCGCCTTCCAGAAGGTGCTGGATCCATCCCGAGGGTTCTGAGCGCCTTCCGGAAGGTACTGGATCCGTCCCGAGGGTGCTCAGCACCATCCCGAGGGTGCAGGATGAGTCCCGAGGTTGCTGAGCAGATAATCCCCATCTACACCCTCGGGACGGATCCATTACCTTCGGGAAGGCGCTCAGCACCCTAGGGACGGATCCAGCACCTTCGGGAAGCCGCTCAGCACCATCGGGACGGATCCAGCACCCTCGGGACAGATCCAGTACCTTCGGGAAGGAGCTCATCACCATTTGGGAGGCTCTCAGCATCCACAGGACGGATCCAGCACCTTTGGGAAGGTGGTCAACACCTTCTGGGAGGCGCTCAGCTGCTCCGCCACCCCCGAGACCCGACACCCGGGGCCGGCCGGGGGAGAGGCGGCACCGCTCCGCCGGCGGACACCGGCAGGACTTTGCCCCGCTGCAGACCCCGTCCCGAGCCGCGGCCCCGCCGCAACGCGCAGGGCTCGGAGCGGAGCCCGCCGGGAGCAGCCCCCGGGCCGGGGCTCGACCAGCGCCGAGCGAGAGTCGCGGGCCAGCGGCACGGGGGGCGGAGCCGCATGAGGAGCGGGGCCACGGGGCACAGCCCGACCGCACCTGGGAACTGCCGGGGGTCCCGGGCAGCGCCGCCTCTCCCCCATCGGGCGGATCGAGGCGGCATGGGGCCCGGGATCGGTCTCGAGTCCGGGATGGCTCTCGGGTCCGGGATCGGTCTCGGGATCGGTACCGGGCCCGGGATGGCGGCGGCGGTTCCCGCCGCGGACTCGGCGCCCCGCGCGGCCCTGGGACAGCGGCACGAAGGGGGCGAGGCCAGGGAGGAACGGGGGCAGCGCGGGTATGAGGGGCGGGGGCACGGAGTGCGTGCACAGCTCGAGACAAGAGAGCGCATGCGCGGCTCGGGGCGGCCCCAGGTGAGCGAGGCGGGGCCGGCACAGGAGCGAGGGGCCTCATCCTGCACCCTGGGGATGGTGCTGAGCACCCTGGGGATGGTGCTGAGCACCCTCGGGAAGGCGCTCAGCACCCTCGGGATGGTGCTCAGCACCATCCCGAGGGTGCAGGATGAGTGCCGAGGGTGCAGGATGAGGCCCAAGGGTGCTGAGCACCATCCCGAGGGTGCTGAGCGCCGTCCCGAGGGTGCTCAGCACCGTCCTGAGGGTGCTCAGCACCATCCCGAGGGTGCAGGATGAGTGCCGAGGGTGCAGGATGAGGCCCAAGGGTGCTGAGCACCATCCCGAGGGTGCTGAGCGCCATCCCGAGGGTGCTCAGCACCGTCCTGAGGGTGCTCAGCACCATCCCGAGGGTGCAGGATGAGTGCCGAGGGTGCAGGATGAGGCCCAAGGGTGCTGAGCACCATCCCGAGGGTGCTGAGCGCCTTCCCGAGGGTGCTCAGCACCGTCCTGAGGGTGCTCAGCACCATCCCGAAGGTGCAGGATGAGTGCCGAGGGTGCAGGATGAGGCCCAAGGGTGCTGAGCACCATCCCGAGGGTGCTGAGCGCCTTCCCGAGGGTGCTCAGCACCGTCCTGAGGGTGCTCAGCACCATCCCGAGGGTGCAGGATGAGGCCCCTCGCTCCTGTGCCGGCCCCGCCTCGCTCACCTGGGGCCGCCCCGAGCCGCGCATGCGCTCTCTTGTCCCAAGCTGTGCACGCGCTCCGTGCCCCCGCCCCTCATACCCGCGCTGCCCCCGTTCCTCCCTGGCCTCGCCCCCTTCGTGCCGCTGTCCCGGGGCCGCGCGGGGGCGCCGAGTCCGCGGCGGGAACCGCCGCCGCCACCCCGGGCCCGGTACCGATCCCGAGACCGATCCCGGACCCGAGACCCATCCCAAACCCGAGACCCATCCCGGACCCGAGACCCATCCCGGGCCCGATGCCGCCTCGATCCGCCCGATGGGGGAGAGGCGGCACCGCCCGGGACCCCCGGCAGTTCCCAGGTGCGGTCGGGCTGTGCCCCGTGGCCCCGCTCCCCATGCGGCCCCGCCCCCCGTGCCGCTGGCCCGCGACTCTCGCTCGGCGCTGGCCGAGCCCCGGCCCGGGGGCTGCTCCCGGCGGGCTCCGCTCCGAGCCCTGCGCGCTGCGGCGGGGCCGCGGCTCGGGACGGGGTCTGCAGCGGTCCTGCCGGTGTCCGGATCGGGCCCGGGATCGGGATCGCTACCGGGATGGCTACCGGCATCGCCGCGGGAGGGCGGTGCCGGCTGCGGGAGCGCTGCGGGTCCCGGTGCGGGTCCCGAGGGTACTGAACACCATCCCGAGGGTGCAGGATGAGTGCCGAGGCTGCTGAGCACCATGCCGAGGGTGCTGAGCACCGTCCCGAGGATGCTCAGCACCGTCCCGAGGATGCTCAGCACCATCCCGAGGGTGCAGGATGAGTCCCGAGGGTGCAGGATGAGTCCCAAGTGTGCTGAGCACCATCCCGACGGTGCTGAGCACGGTCCCGAGGTGGCTCAGCACCATCCCGAGTGTGCAGGATGAGTCCCGAGGGTGCAGGATGAGTCCCAAGTGTGCTGAGCACCATCCCGAAGGTGGTGAGCACCATCCCGAGGGTGCTGAGCACCATCCCGAGGGAGCAGGATGAGTCTCGAGGCTGTTCAGCATCATCTTGAGGGTGCTCAGCACCATCCCGAGGGAGCAGGATGAGTCTCGAAAGTGCAGGATGAGTTTTGCGGGTGCTGAGCACCATCCCCATGGTGCAGGATGAGTGCCGAGGGTTCAGGATGAGGTGCGAGGGTGCTGAGCACCATCCCGAGGGTGCTGAGCACCGTCCCGAAGATGCTGGATCCGTCCCGAGGGTGCTGAGCGCCTTCCAGAAGGTGCTGGATCCGTCCCGAGGACGCTGAGCGTTTTCCAGAAGGTGCTGGATCCGTCCCGAGGGTGCTGAGCGCCTTCCAGAAGGTGCTGGATCCGTCCCGACGGTGCTGAGCGCCTTTTAGAAGGTGCTGGATCTGTCCCGAGAGTGCTGAGCGCCATCCGGAAGGTGCTGGATCCGTCCCGAGGGTGCTGAGCGCCTTCCCGAAGGCTCTGGATCTGTCCCGAGGGTGCTGAGCGCCTTCCCGAAGGCTCTGGATTTGTCCCGAGTGAGCTGAGCGCCTTTCAGAGGTTGCTGGATCCTTCCCGAGTGTGCTGAGCGCCTTTTAGAATGTGCTGGATTCATTTTGAAAGTGCTGTGCGCCTTCCCGAAGGTGCTGGATGCGTCCCGAAGGTGCTGGGTACCATCCCGAAGGTGTAGG
Source organism: Poecile atricapillus (assembly GCF_030490865.1). Lineage (NCBI taxonomy): Eukaryota > Metazoa > Chordata > Aves > Passeriformes > Paridae > Poecile > Poecile atricapillus. The sequence continues at coordinate 45,223 of NW_026709009.1, read as the reverse complement.
ATGAGTCCCGAGAATGAAGGATGAGTCTCGAGTGTGCTGAGCACCAATCCGAGGGTGCTGAGCACCGTCCCGAGGGTTTCTGCACCTTCCCGAGGGTGCTCAGCACCATCCCGAGGGTGCAGGATGAGTCCCGAGGGTGCAGGATGAGTGCCGAGGCTGCTGAGCCCCATCCCGACGGTGCTGAGCACGGTCCCGAGGTGGCTCAGCACCATCCCGAGAGTGCAGGATGAGTCCCGAGGGTGGTGAGCACCATCCCGAGGGTGCTGAGCACCATCCCGAGGGTGCAGGATGAGTGCCGAGGGTGCAGGATGAGTCTCGAGGCTGTTCAGCACTATCTCGAGGGTGCAGGATGAGTGCCGAGGGTTCAAGATGAGTGGCGAGGGTGCTGAGCACCATCCCGAGGGTGCTGAGCACCGTCCCGAGGGTGCTCAGCACCATCCCGAGGGTTCAGGATGAGTCCCAAAGGTGCAGGATGAGTCCCGAGCGTGCTCAGCACCTTCCCGAGGGTGCTCAGCACCATCCCGAAGGTGCTGGATCCGTCCCGAGGGTGCTGAGCGCCTTCCAGAAGGTGCTGGATCCATCCCGAGGGTTCTGAGCGCCTTCCGGAAGGTACTGGATCCGTCCCGAGGGTGCTCAGCACCATCCCGAGGGTGCAGGATGAGTCCCGAGGTTGCTGAGCAGATAATCCCCATCTACACCCTCGGGACGGATCCATTACCTTCGGGAAGGCGCTCAGCACCCTAGGGACGGATCCAGCACCTTCGGGAAGCCGCTCAGCACCATCGGGACGGATCCAGCACCCTCGGGACAGATCCAGTACCTTCGGGAAGGAGCTCATCACCATTTGGGAGGCTCTCAGCATCCACAGGACGGATCCAGCACCTTTGGGAAGGTGGTCAACACCTTCTGGGAGGCGCTCAGCACCCTCGGGACATATCCAGCACCTTGTGGGAGGCGCTCAGCACCCACAGGACGGATCCAGCACCTCAGCCCAAATTCCTGCCGGGATTTCCACCCAAAACCCCCAAATTTCACCCCAAAATCCATCCTGAGAGTCCCAAGGTTCTGGAACCAGTCCGGGGGTTCTAGACAATTCTGCTGGACCCCGCCCGGCGCTGAGGTTCCAGATCACCCAGGACAGTCCAAAACCCCGGGACAATTTCAGCAGCCTTCAGCACCCTCGGGACTCATCCTGCACCCTCGGGATGGTGCTCAGCACCCTCGGGACTCATCCTGCATTCTCAGCACTCATCCTGCACCCTCGGCACTCATCCTGCACCCTCAGGATGGTGCTGAGCACCCTCGGCACTCATCCTGCACCCTCGGGACGGTGCTCAGCACCCTCGGGATGGTGTTCAGCACCCTCGGCACTCATCCTGCACCCTCGGCACTCATTTGTCCCAATTGCAGGTTTTTGATCCCGATCGCCTTCCACTGATCCCGTTTGGGATTTGCTCTGGCAACCCGCAGGTGGTGGCTGCAAAGGGATGAGGAAGGGAGCCCATGGGGGATGTTTTGTGCTGCTGCTGCTGCAAGCTGTGAACACCAGATCAGTTTTTCCCCACCCTTTGAGTGTGTTCCTGAATCGGTACCCACGTGTAGGTGTGGAGATGGGGCATTCGGACTAGATCCCTGACACAGGTGTTTGGTGGGGCTCTGGCTTCCAGCCTCCCTTGGGAAAGCAGACAGCATCCCTCACGACACTTCTCTGACTTTCCAGGACTGAAACTGATAGTAAAAGGTCTTAAAGTCTTAGAAAATTCGGGGACTTAGGAAGAAAGTTAGGTTTGGAAAGCCCTGGGAAAAGCAGGCCCTGGGAAATGTTAGGCCTTCTGCTTGCTAAAGACCAGGTCAAGCTGCACCTGTGTAGTCAGTATATGATAAATGATACAATTGTTAGATGTGATTAGATATAATTATTGTTTAGAGAACATGGGGAACCATGTTAGGGGGCTAAGGGGGGATCATGAGAAATGCATGCTTGGGTAAAAACAATGCATACAATAGAACAATGTAAGTTTAATAATTAATATGTAAGTTGCATAACGATAGAGTATAAAATATGTTCAACTCGAAAACCAAATGGGGTCAGATTTGGGTATGTGTACCCCTGACACCCAGAGCTCTCTAAATAAAGCACCTTCATCTAACCATTCGTGATTATGTGTGCTCCTGAATGCTAACAAAACCAGCCAGAAGTGAGGGATAAGTATTTCCACGATGTGCCTTTTTGACGCCCACTTTGCTTCCGAGCTGTCCGAGTTCCACTCGGTGAGCAGCATGCCCGGAGTTGATGGATTTACTCTCAAGGTGGACGCTCTCTCCAAGGTATGTAGTACCCAGTGCTTTTGGTAGCCCAAAATGGACTTCTCTGTCCAGGACCTCCCCAAACACTTGGTGAATTGTAGACTCTGGGCCTTCAGAATTCACCTCTGAGACAAGAAACGAAGATTAGGACGTTAGTCCCGTAATTTCATTTTTTTTTTTCCCTGAGGCACTCGTGAGAAAGCTCTTTAAAAACACATTATTCGTGTTCCTGAACGAATTAATGCCGTTGCAAAGGCAGGACACCTCACGGGGTGGTCCGTGCTCCCGAGGAGCTCCCCTTGAACACCCGAGATGGAGGTGCCCCGGGGCGCTCCGAAGGCGGCGGGCGGCCGCTGCTGCACTGTCAGGAACCTGCATCCACCGAGGCACGGCGGCGGCCTCTGCCAGGGCCAGGGCAGGAAAGTGAAGCAGGTGCACATGGAAGTCAAAGTCCACGGCAATTTGCACGACGGCACGGAAGTTTCATGGAGCACACGCATTGGGTAAAGCTTTTTATAAACTGTAAAATAAAGATAATCCAAAACATAAAAGCCACGTGGGTATTTTTTTAGTCTGGTGAGGAGGGGCAGCTGTCAATTCCCCCTGCTCCCGTCTTAGCGGCTGCACGGCTGCCCTCCCTCCGTGCTGCTCCAGCTCTCCCGGGCTTAAGTGGGCAGGGTGGGGAAGCCAGCTCCCACCGCTGGCATGTGGGAGCTCTGAGCCAGCCGAGGAGCAGCCGGGTTCCTCTTCCTGTCCTCCGGAAGAGAGTAAAGCTAAAATCACCCGCTGTGATCGGGGTGTCCCTTCTTGCGCCGCCCCACCGGTCCCCCTCATTCCCCTGGGGCGCGGCGGGCCGGAGCCCCACGGAGCTGCTGGGCCGGGGCAGGGAAGGACGGAGACGAGGGCGCCCAGCGTGGCTCGGGCCCCGCCGCGGCCTCGGGGCTGGCGGAGCGGGGGGGGCGGGGCCGGGAGCGCTCCGGGGCTGCGGGACCGGCCCTGCCCAGGCCGGGGCGCCGCGTCCGCACCGGGACCCGCAGCGCTCCCGCAGCCGGAACCGCCCTCCCGCGGCGATGCCGGTAGCGATCCCGGTACCGATCCCGATCCCGGGCCCGATCCACCCCACGGGGGAGAGGCGGCACCGCCCGGGACCCCAGGGCGGACACCGGCAGGACCCGAACCCCCCATCCCAGCTCCGGTTGCGGGCTCCGTCACCCGCTTTCGGTCAGCCCCGTCCCGGCATCGCGGCAGGAGCAGGAGTCGAGTCCCGGCGAGGGAGTGCCCCGTCCCCAGCCTTGTCTCAACCCCAATCCGGCCATGCTCCGCCACCCCCGAGACCCGACACCCGGGGCCGGCCGGGGGAGAGGCGGCACCGCTCCGCCGGCGGACACCGGCAGGACTTTGCCCCGCTGCAGACCCCGTCCCGAGCCGCGGCCCCGCCGCAACGCGCAGGGCTCGGAGCGGAGCCCGCCGGGAGCAGCCCCCGGGCCGGGGCTCGGCCAGCGCCGAGCGAGAGTCGCGGGCCAGCGGCACGGGGGGCGGGGCCGCATGAGGAGCGGGGCCACGGGGCACAGCCCGACCGCACCTGGGAACTGCCGGGGGTCCCGGGCAGCGCCGCCTCTCCCCCATCGGGCGGATCGAGGCGGCATGGGGCCCGGGATCGGTCTCGAGTCCGGGATGGCTCTCGGGTCCGGGATCGGTCTCGGGATCGGTACCGGGCCCGGGATGGCGGCGGCGGTTCCCGCCGCGGACTCGGCGCCCCGCGCGGCCCCGGGACAGCGGCACGAAGGGGGCGAGGCCAGGGAGGAACGGGGGCAGCGCGGGTATGAGGGGCGGGAGCACGGAGTGCGTGCACAGCTCGAGACAAGAGAGCGCATGCGCGGCTCGGGGCGGCCCCAGGTGAGCGAGGCGGGGCCGGCACAGGAGCGAGGGGCCTCATCCTGCACCCTCGGGATGGTGCTGAGCACCCTGGGGATGGTGCTGAGCACCCTCGGGAAGGCGCTCAGCACCCTCGGGATGGTGCTCAGCACCATCCCGAGGGTGCAGGATGAGTGCCGAGGGTGCAGGATGAGGCCCAAGGGTGCTGAGCACCATCCCGAGGGTGCTGAGCGCCTTCCCGAGGGTGCTCAGCACCGTCCTGAGGGTGCTCAGCACCATCCCGAGGGTGCAGGATGAGGCCCCTCGCTCCTGTGCCGGCCCCGCCTCGCTCACCTGGGGCCGCCCCGAGCCGCGCATGCGCTCTCTTGTCCCGAGCTGTGCACGCGCTCCGTGCCCCCGCCCCTCATACCCGCGCTGCCCCCGTTCCTCCCTGGCCTCGCCCCCTTCGTGCCGCTGTCCTGGGGCCGCGCGGGGGCGCCGAGTCCGCGGCGGGAACCGCCGCCGCCATCCCGGGCCCGGTACCGATCCCGAGACCGATCCCGGACCCGAGACCCATCCCGAGCCCGATGCCGCCTCGATCCGCCCGATGGGGGAGAGGCGGCATCGCCCGGGACCCCCGGCAGTTCCCAGGTGCGGTCGGGCTGTGCCCCGTGGCCCCGCTCCCCATGCGGCCCCGCCCCCCGTGCCGCTGGCCCGCGACTCTCGCTCGGCGCTGGCCGAGCCCCAGCCCGGGGGCTGCTCCCGGCGGGCTCCGCTCCGAGCCCTGCGCGCTGCGGCGGGGCCGCGGCTCGGGACGGGGTCTGCAGCGGTCCTGCCGGTGTCCGGATCGGGCCCGGGATCGGGATCGCTACCGGGATGGCTACCGGCATCGCCGCGGGAGGGCGGTGCCGGCTGCGGGAGCGCTGCGGGTCCCGGTGCGGGTCCCGAGGGTACTGAACACCATCCCGAGGGTGCAGGATGAGTGCCGAGGGTGCTGAGCACCATGCCGAGGGTGCTGAGCACCGTCCCGAGGATGCTCAGCACCGTCCCGAGGATGCTCAGCACCATCCCGAGGGTGCAGGATGAGTCCCGAGGGTGCAGGATGAGTGCCGAGGCTGCTGAGCACCATCCCGACGGTGCTGAGCACGGTCCCGAGGTGGCTCAGCACCATCCCGAGTGTGCAGGATGAGTCCCGAGGGTGCAGGATGAGTCCCAAGTGTGCTGAGCACCATCCCGAAGGTGGTGAGCACCATCCCGAGGGTGCTGAGCACCATCCCGAGGGAGCAGGATGAGTCTCGAGGCTGTTCAGCATCATCTTGAGGGTGCTCAGCACCATCCCGAGGGAGCAGGATGAGTCTCGAAAGTGCAGGATGAGTTTTGCGGGTGCTGAGCACCATCCCCATGGTGCAGGATGAGTGCCGAGGGTTCAGGATGAGGTGCGAGGGTGCTGAGCACCATCCCGAGGGTGCTGAGCACCGTCCCGAAGATGCTGGATCCGTCCCGACGGTGCTGAGCGCCTTCCAGAAGGTGCTGGATCCGTCCCGAGGGTGCTGAGCGTTTTCCAGAAGGTGCTGGATCCGTCCCGAGGGTGCTGAGCGCCTTCCCGAAGGCTCTGGATTTGTCCCGAGTGAGCTGAGCGCCTTTCAGAGGTTGCTGGATCCTTCCCGAGTGTGCTGAGCGCCTTTTAGAATGTGCTGGATTCATTTTGAAAGTGCTGTGCGCCTTCCCGAAGGTGCTGGATGCGTCCCGAAGGTGCTGGGTACCATCCCAAAGGTGTAGGATGAGTCCCGAGAATGAAGGATGAGTCTCGAGGGTGCTGAGCACCAACCCGAGGGTGCTGAGCACCGTCCCGAGGGTTTCTGCACCTTCCCGAGGGTGCTCAGCACCATCCCGAGGGTGCAGGATGAGTCCCGAGGGTGCAGGATGAGTGCCGAGGCTGCTGAGCCCCATCCCGACGGTGCTGAGCACGGTCCCGAGGTGGCTCAGCACCATCCCGAGAGTGCAGGATGAGTCCTGAGGGTGGTGAGCACCATCCCGAGGGTGCTGAGCACCATCCCGAGGGTGCAGGATGAGTGCCGAGGGTGCAGGATGAGTCTCGAGGCTGTTCAGCACTATCTCGAGGGTGCAGGATGAGTGCCGAGGGTTCAAGATGAGTGGCGAGGGTGCTGAGCACCATCCCGAGGGTGCTGAGCACCGTCCCGAGGGTGCTCAGCACCATCCCGAGGGTTCAGGATGAGTCCCAAAGGTGCAGGATGAGTCCCGAGCGTGCTCAGCACCTTCCCGAGGGTGCTCAGCACCATCCCGAAGGTGCTGGATCCGTCCCGAGGGTGCTGAGCGCCTTCCAGAAGGTGCTGGATCCATCCCGAGGGTTCTGAGCGCCTTCCAGAAGGTACTGGATCCGTCCCGAGGGTGCTCAGCACCATCCCGAGGGTGCAGGATGAGTCCCGAGGTTGCTGAGCAGATAATCCCCATCTACACCCTCGGGACGGATCCATTACCTTCGGGAAGGCGCTCAGCACCCTAGGGACGGATCCAGCACCTTCGGGAAGCCGCTCAGCACCATCGGGACGGATCCAGCACCCTCGGGACAGATCCAGTACCTTCGGGAAGGAGCTCATCACCATTTGGGAGGCTCTCAGCATCCACAGGACGGATCCAGCACCTTTGGGAAGGTGGTCAACACCTTCTGGGAGGCGCTCAGCTGCTCCGCCACCCCCGAGACCCGACACCCGGGGCCGGCCGGGGGAGAGGCGGCACCGCTCCGCCGGCGGACACCGGCAGGACTTTGCCCCGCTGCAGACCCCGTCCCGAGCCGCGGCCCCGCCGCAACGCGCAGGGCTCGGAGCGGAGCCCGCCGGGAGCAGCCCCCGGGCCGGGGCTCGACCAGCGCCGAGCGAGAGTCGCGGGCCAGCGGCACGGGGGGCGGGGCCGCATGAGGAGCGGGGCCACGGGGCACAGCCCGACCGCACCTGGGAACTGCCGGGGGTCCCGGGCAGCGCCGCCTCTCCCCCATCGGGCGGATCGAGGCGGCATGGGGCCCGGGATCGGTCTCGAGTCCGGGATGGCTCTCGGGTCCGGGATCGGTCTCGGGATCGGTACCGGGCCCGGGATGGCGGCGGCGGTTCCCGCCGCGGACTCGGCGCCCCGCGCGGCCCCGGGACAGCGGCACGAAGGGGGCGAGGCCAGGGAGGAACGGGGGCAGCGCGGGTATGAGGGGCGGGGGCACGGAGTGCGTGCACAGCTCGAGACAAGAGAGCGCATGCGCGGCTCGGGGCGGCCCCAGGTGAGCGAGGCGGGGCCGGCACAGGAGCGAGGGGCCTCATCCTGCACCCTGGGGATGGTGCTGAGCACCCTGGGGATGGTGCTGAGCACCCTCGGGAAGGCGCTCAGCACCCTCGGGATGGTGCTCAGCACCATCCCGAGGGTGCAGGATGAGTGCCGAGGGTGCAGGATGAGGCCCAAGGGTGCTGAGCACCATCCCGAGGGTGCTGAGCGCCGTCCCGAGGGTGCTCAGCACCGTCCTGAGGGTGCTCAGCACCATCCCGAGGGTGCAGGATGAGTGCCGAGGGTGCAGGATGAGGCCCAAGGGTGCTGAGCACCATCCCGAGGGTGCTGAGCGCCATCCCGAGGGTGCTCAGCACCGTCCTGAGGGTGCTCAGCACCATCCCGAGGGTGCAGGATGAGTGCCGAGGGTGCAGGATGAGGCCCAAGGGTGCTGAGCACCATCCCGAGGGTGCTGAGCGCCTTCCCGAGGGTGCTCAGCACCGTCCTGAGGGTGCTCAGCACCATCCCGAGGGTGCAGGATGAGTGCCGAGGGTGCAGGATGAGGCCCAAGGGTGCTGAGCACCATCCCGAGGGTGCTGAGCGCCTTCCCGAGGGTGCTCAGCACCGTCCTGAGGGTGCTCAGCACCATCCCGAGGGTGCAGGATGAGGCCCCTCGCTCCTGTGCCGGCCCCGCCTCGCTCACCTGGGGCCGCCCCGAGCCGCGCATGCGCTCTCTTGTCCCGAGCTGTGCACGCGCTCCGTGCCCCCGCCCCTCATACCCGCGCTGCCCCCGTTCCTCCCTGGCCTCGCCCCCTTCGTGCCGCTGTCCCGGGGCCGCGCGGGGGCGCCGAGTCCGCGGCGGGAACCGCCGCCGCCACCCCGGGCCCGGTACCGATCCCGAGACCGATCCCGGACCCGAGACCCATCCCAAACCCGAGACCCATCCCGGACCCGAGACCCATCCCGGGCCCGATGCCGCCTCGATCCGCCCGATGGGGGAGAGGCGGCACCGCCCGGGACCCCCGGCAGTTCCCAGGTGCGGTCGGGCTGTGCCCCGTGGCCCCGCTCCCCATGCGGCCCCGCCCCCCGTGCCGCTGGCCCGCGACTCTCGCTCGGCGCTGGCCGAGCCCCGGCCCGTTGGCTGCTCCCGGCGGGCTCCGCTCCGAGCCCTGCGCGCTGCGGCGGGGCCGCGGCTCGGGACGGGGTCTGCAGCGGTCCTGCCGGTGTCCGGATCGGGCCCGGGATCGGGATCGCTACCGGGATGGCTACCGGCATCGCCGCGGGAGGGCGGTGCCGGCTGCGGGTCCCGGTGCGGGTCCCGAGGGTACTGAACACCATCCCGAGGGTGCAGGATGAGTGCCGAGGCTGCTGAGCACCATGCCGAGGGTGCTGAGCACCGTCCCGAGGATGCTCAGCACCGTCCCGAGGATGCTCAGCACCATCCCGAGGGTGCAGGATGAGTCCCGAGGGTGCAGGATGAGTGCCGAGGCTGCTGAGCACCATCCCGACGGTGCTGAGCACGGTCCCGAGGTGGCTCAGCACCATCCCGAGTGTGCAGGATGAGTCCCGAGGGTGCAGGATGAGTCCCAAGTGTGCTGAGCACCATCCCGAGGGTGCTGAGCACCATCCCGAGGGTGCTGAGCACCATCCCGAGGGAGCAGGATGAGTCTCGAGGCTGTTCAGCATCATCTTGAGGGTGCTCAGCACCATCCCGAGGGAGCAGGATGAGTCTCGAAAGTGCAGGATGAGTTTTGCGGGTGCTGAGCACCATCCCCATGGTGCAGGATGAGTGCCGAGGGTTCAGGATGAGGTGCGAGGGTGCTGAGCACCATCCCGAGGGTGCTGAGCACCGTCCCGAAGATGCTGGATCCGTCCCGAGGGTGCTGAGCGCCTTCCAGAAGGTGCTGGATCCGTCCCGAGGACGCTGAGCGTTTTCCAGAAGGTGCTGGATCCGTCCCGAGGGTGCTGAGCGCCTTCCAGAAGGTGCTGGATCCGTCCCGACGGTGCTGAGCGCCTTTTAGAAGGTGCTGGATCTGTCCCGAGAGTGCTGAGCGCCATCCGGAAGGTGCTGGATCCGTCCCGAGGGTGCTGAGCGCCTTCCCGAAGGCTCTGGATCTGTCCCGAGGGTGCTGAGCGCCTTCCCGAAGGCTCTGGATTTGTCCCGAGTGAGCTGAGCGCCTTTCAGAGGTTGCTGGATCCTTCCCGAGTGTGCTGAGCGCCTTTTAGAATGTGCTGGATTCATTTTGAAAGTGCTGTGCGCCTTCCCGAAGGTGCTGGATGCGTCCCGAAGGTGCTGGGTACCATCCCGAAGGTGTAGGATGAGTCCCGAGAATGAAGGATGAGTCTCGAGGGTGCTGAGCACCAACCCGAGGGTGCTGAGCACCGTCCCGAGGGTTTCTGCACCTTCCCGAGGGTGCTCAGCACCATCCCGAGGGTGCAGGATGAGTCCCGAGGGTGCAGGATGAGTGCCGAGGCTGCTGAGCCCCATCCCGACGGTGCTGAGCACGGTCCCGAGGTGGCTCAGCACCATCCCGAGAGTGCAGGATGAGTCCTGAGGGTGGTGAGCACCATCCCGAGGGTGCTGAGCACCATCCCGAGGGTGCAGGATGAGTGCCGAGGGTGCAGGATGAGTCTCGAGGCTGTTCAGCACTATCTCGAGGGTGCAGGATGAGTGCCGAGGGTTCAAGATGAGTGGCGAGGGTGCTGAGCACCGTCCCGAGGGTGCTCAGCACCATCCCGAGGGTTCAGGATGAGTCCCAAAGGTGCAGGATGAGTCCCGAGCGTGCTCAGCACCTTCCCGAGGGTGCTCAGCACCATCCCGAAGGTGCTGGATCCGTCCCGAGGGTGCTGAGCGCCTTCCAGAAGGTGCTGGATCCATCCCGAGGGTTCTGAGCGCCTTCCAGAAGGTACTGGATCCGTCCCGAGGGTGCTCAGCACCATCCCGAGGGTGCAGGATGAGTCCCGAGGTTGCTGAGCAGATAATCCCCATCTACACCCTCGGGACGGATCCATTACCTTCGGGAAGGCGCTCAGCACCCTAGGGACGGATCCAGCACCTTCGGGAAGCCGCTCAGCACCATCGGGACGGATCCAGCACCCTCGGGACAGATCCAGTACCTTCGGGAAGGAGCTCATCACCATTTGGGAGGCTCTCAGCATCCACAGGACGGATCCAGCACCTTTGGGAAGGTGGTCAACACCTTCCGGGAGGCGCTCAGCTGCTCCGCCACCCCCGAGACCCGACACCCGGGGCCGGCCGGGGGAGAGGCGGCACCGCTCCGCCGGCGGACACCGGCAGGACTTTGCCCCGCTGCAGACCCCGTCCCGAGCCGCGGCCCCGCCGCAACGCGCAGGGCTCGGAGCGGAGCCCGCCGGGAGCAGCCCCCGGGCCGGGGCTCGACCAGCGCCGAGCGAGAGTCGCGGGCCAGCGGCACGGGGGGCGGGGCCGCATGAGGAGCGGGGCCACGGGGCACAGCCCGACCGCACCTGGGAACTGCCGGGGGTCCCGGGCAGCGCCGCCTCTCCCCCATCGGGCGGATCGAGGCGGCATGGGGCCCGGGATCGGTCTCGAGTCCGGGATGGCTCTCGGGTCCGGGATCGGTCTCGGGATCGGTACCGGGCCCGGGATGGCGGCGGCGGTTCCCGCCGCGGACTCGGCGCCCCGCGCGGCCCCGGGACAGCGGCACGAAGGGGGCGAGGCCAGGGAGGAACGGGGGCAGCGCGGGTATGAGGGGCGGGGGCACGGAGTGCGTGCACAGCTCGAGACAAGAGAGCGCATGCGCGGCTCGGGGCGGCCCCAGGTGAGCGAGGCGGGGCCGGCACAGGAGCGAGGGGCCTCATCCTGCACCCTGGGGATGGTGCTGAGCACCCTGGGGATGGTGCTGAGCACCCTCGGGAAGGCGCTCAGCACCCTCGGGATGGTGCTCAGCACCATCCCGAGGGTGCAGGATGAGTGCCGAGGGTGCAGGATGAGGCCCAAGGGTGCTGAGCACCATCCCGAGGGTGCTGAGCGCCGTCCCGAGGGTGCTCAGCACCGTCCTGAGGGTGCTCAGCACCATCCCGAGGGTGCAGGATGAGTGCCGAGGGTGCAGGATGAGGCCCAAGGGTGCTGAGCACCATCCCGAGGGTGCTGAGCGCCATCCCGAGGGTGCTCAGCACCGTCCTGAGGGTGCTCAGCACCATCCCGAGGGTGCAGGATGAGTGCCGAGGGTGCAGGATGAGGCCCAAGGGTGCTGAGCACCATCCCGAGGGTGCTGAGCGCCTTCCCGAGGGTGCTCAGCACCGTCCTGAGGGTGCTCAGCACCATCCCGAGGGTGCAGGATGAGTGCCGAGGGTGCAGGATGAGGCCCAAGGGTGCTGAGCACCATCCCGAGGGTGCTGAGCGCCTTCCCGAGGGTGCTCAGCACCGTCCTGAGGGTGCTCAGCACCATCCCGAGGGTGCAGGATGAGGCCCCTCGCTCCTGTGCCGGCCCCGCCTCGCTCACCTGGGGCCGCCCCGAGCCGCGCATGCGCTCTCTTGTCCCGAGCTGTGCACGCGCTCCGTGCCCCCGCCCCTCATACCCGCGCTGCCCCCGTTCCTCCCTGGCCTCGCCCCCTTCGTGCCGCTGTCCCGGGGCCGCGCGGGGGCGCCGAGTCCGCGGCGGGAACCGCCGCCGCCACCCCGGGCCCGGTACCGATCCCGAGACCGATCCCGGACCCGAGACCCATCCCAAACCCGAGACCCATCCCGGACCCGAGACCCATCCCGGGCCCGATGCCGCCTCGATCCGCCCGATGGGGGAGAGGCGGCACCGCCCGGGACCCCCGGCAGTTCCCAGGTGCGGTCGGGCTGTGCCCCGTGGCCCCGCTCCCCATGCGGCCCCGCCCCCCGTGCCGCTGGCCCGCGACTCTCGCTCGGCGCTGGCCGAGCCCCGGCCCGTTGGCTGCTCCCGGCGGGCTCCGCTCCGAGCCCTGCGCGCTGCGGCGGGGCCGCGGCTCGGGACGGGGTCTGCAGCGGTCCTGCCGGTGTCCGGATCGGGCCCGGGATCGGGATCGCTACCGGGATGGCTACCGGCATCGCCGCGGGAGGGCGGTGCCGGCTGCGGGAGCGCTGCGGGTCCCGGTGCGGGTCCCGAGGGTACTGAACACCATCCCGAGGGTGCAGGATGAGTGCCGAGGCTGCTGAGCACCATGCCGAGGGTGCTGAGCACCGTCCCGAGGATGCTCAGCACCGTCCCGAGGATGCTCAGCACCATCCCGAGGGTGCAGGATGAGTCCCGAGGGTGCAGGATGAGTGCCGAGGCTGCTGAGCACCATCCCGACGGTGCTGAGCACGGTCCCGAGGTGGCTCAGCACCATCCCGAGTGTGCAGGATGAGTCCCGAGGGTGCAGGATGAGTCCCAAGTGTGCTGAGCACCATCCCGAAGGTGGTGAGCACCATCCCGAGGGTGCTGAGCACCATCCCGAGGGAGCAGGATGAGTCTCGAGGCTGTTCAGTGTTGCAGCGGCCTCAGGGAGACAAAGAGTTACATTGTCCCACCCCAAACCCCTTGTGAAGGGCGGCCCAGGAGTTCTGATTGGGTTTGAGTCCCTGGGGGGTTCTCCCTTGGTGTGTTTCTAATGGTCCCTGACCCTGAACTCCACCCTCAAAGGTGTAAACCCTCGGTTCTGTCCCTCAAAAACCCCTGCTGTGCCTCTATTCGGGGCTCTCTGTTCTGGACCTGACTTTGTTCCTATGCTGAATAAATGGTTTCATGAACCGGGAGCCCGTCTCGTTGGTGTTTCATGCTGGTCCCCAGAACCCTGCTGCTTCCCTGGACGAGATCCTGAGGTTGCAGGCTGCAACAAATGGTGAGAGAATGCGGGCATCCAGTGAAGCACCAGGAGAACAGCAGGACCCGGCTCCATGGACACCTCGTAAGTCCCCGGCTGATGGCTTGAGAGCCGGCGAGACCCCCGCCTTGGAAAGGAGGACTCGAGAGTACCTGGCAGGGAAGCTGGGTTGGGAGTGCCTCGGGCATGGGGGAAGAAAAGGGATTACGGAGGTGTGGGAGCCGAGACCAGACGCTGGGACAAGCACCTAACATCACCCAACGAGACGTATTATGGACGATTCTATTAACACTATGGACGATTATGGACGATTATATCAACATTATGGACGATTATATCAACATTATGGACGATTATGGACGGTATGGATCTTCCGGTGGACTGTTTTTGTCTTCTGTGGAGTTCCTTTTTTGGTGTATACCTTCCTGTACCTTCCCCTTTCCTCTGTTCCTAAGGGCAGGACAAAGGGTGAAAAAAGCTAAGATGGCTCGGGGTTGCTGCCGTCTGCCCGCCGTTCCGTGTCCTCCTTCACCCCCTGTCTTTCCATATTCCCCGTTCCCTGTCCGGGAAAGTCCGTCCCGGCCTCCCCCCCCATCCCAAGATGGCGCCGGCCACGCGGTCTGGGATCCCTTGTTTCCCGCCTTGCTCCTTCTTTTCCGGTCCCAAACCTTCCCGAACCTCCCAGTAACTCCTGCTTCGGTCCCACCCCTTTGTTCGGTGCTCCACTCGTGGGGGCTGTGCTTTGCCATCGTGGGCAACACCTCCTCTGGGGAAATCGAAACTGTAACCGAGCTCCGAAAGCCAGCGTTTCACCCAGATCATCTAAAGAGGCGACGCCCACATGGGAGCCGGAGCCGAAGCTGGAGATCGAAGAATTCTGCCCCTCGTGAGAGGAGATCTAAGAGCTGCGCCCTTCCAAAGAGAGAATCCTGAAGTGGAAGAGACTGAACTAAAAAACATTATGTTTGCATTAAGTACCATCACCGTTTAATTTGCCCGGCGTAGTCCGAGATTTAAGTGTTTGTTTTCAATTTTGTTTTTTCTGTTTGCTTAATGTGTTTTGTTATTGAGCTATTGGTGTCCCACAAAGCAAAGTGGGTGCTCTGTGGAAGAGGTGAGATTTTAATGTGTATGTTTGGAAACGTTTTAAGCTCCTAATTAAAATTTGAAAAAAAAAAAAAAAAAAAAAAAAAAAAAGGAGCAGATGTTGCAGCGGCCTCAGGGAGACAAAGAGTTACATTGTCCCACCCCAAACCCCTTGTGAAGGGTGGCCCAGGAGTTCTGATTGGGTTTGAGTCCCTGGGGGGTTCTCCCTTGGTGTGTTTCTAATGGTCCCTGACCCTGAACTCCACCCTCAAAGGTGTAAACCCTCGGTTCTGTCCCTCAAAAACCCCTGCTGTGCCTCTGTTCGGGGCTCTCTGTTCTGGACCTGACTTTGTTCCTATGCTGAATAAATGGTTTCATGAACCGGGAGCCCGTCTCGTTGGTGTTTCATGCTGGTCCCCAGAACCCTGCTGCTTCCCTGGACGAGATCCTGAGGTTGCAGGCTGCAACAGTTCAGCATCATCTTGAGGGTGCTCAGCACCATCCCGAGGGAGCAGGATGAGTCTCGAAAGTGCAGGATGAGTTTTGCGGGTGCTGAGCACCATCCCCATGGTGCAGGATGAGTGCCGAGGGTTCAGGATGAGGTGCGAGGGTGCTGAGCACCATCCCGAGGGTGCTGAGCACCGTCCCGAAGATGCTGGATCCGTCCCGAGGGTGCTGAGCGCCTTCCAGAAGGTGCTGGATCCGTCCCGAGGACGCTGAGCGTTTTCCAGAAGGTGCTGGATCCGTCCCGAGGGTGCTGAGCGCCTTCCAGAAGGTGCTGGATCCGTCCCGACGGTGCTGAGCGCCTTTTAGAAGGTGCTGGATCTGTCCCGAGAGTGCTGAGCGCCATCCGGAAGGTGCTGGATCCGTCCCGAGGGTGCTGAGCGCCTTCCCGAAGGCTCTGGATCTGTCCCGAGGGTGCTGAGCGCCTTCCCGAAGGCTCTGGATTTGTCCCGAGTGAGCTGAGCGCCTTTCAGAGGTTGCTGGATCCTTCCCGAGTGTGCTGAGCGCCTTTTAGAATGTGCTGGATTCATTTTGAAAGTGCTGTGCGCCTTCCCGAAGGTGCTGGATGCGTCCCGAAGGTGCTGGGTACCATCCCGAAGGTGTAGGATGAGTCCCGAGAATGAAGGATGAGTCTCGAGGGTGCTGAGCACCAACCCGAGGGTGCTGAGCACCGTCCCGAGGGTTTCTGCACCTTCCCGAGGGTGCTCAGCACCATCCCGAGGGTGCAGGATGAGTCCCGAGGGTGCAGGATGAGTGCCGAGGCTGCTGAGCCCCATCCCGACGGTGCTGAGCACGGTCCCGAGGTGGCTCAGCACCATCCCGAGAGTGCAGGATGAGTCCCGAGGGTGGTGAGCACCATCCCGAGGGTGCTGAGCACCATCCCGAGGGTGCAGGATGAGTGCCGAGGGTGCAGGATGAGTCTCGAGGCTGTTCAGCACTATCTCGAGGGTGCAGGATGAGTGCCGAGGGTTCAAGATGAGTGGCGAGGGTGCTGAGCACCATCCCGAGGGTGCTGAGCACCGTCCCGAGGGTGCTCAGCACCATCCCGAGGGTTCAGGATGAGTCCCAAAGGTGCAGGATGAGTCCCGAGCGTGCTCAGCACCTTCCCGAGGGTGCTCAGCACCATCCCGAAGGTGCTGGATCCGTCCCGAGGGTGCTGAGCGCCTTCCAGAAGGTGCTGGATCCATCCCGAGGGTTCTGAGCGCCTTCCGGAAGGTACTGGATCCGTCCCGAGGGTGCTCAGCACCATCCCGAGGGTGCAGGATGAGTCCCGAGGTTGCTGAGCAGATAATCCCCATCTACACCCTCGGGACGGATCCATTACCTTCGGGAAGGCGCTCAGCACCCTAGGGACGGATCCAGCACCTTCGGGAAGCCGCTCAGCACCATCGGGACGGATCCAGCACCCTCGGGACAGATCCAGTACCTTCGGGAAGGAGCTCATCACCATTTGGGAGGCTCTCAGCATCCACAGGACGGATCCAGCACCTTTGGGAAGGTGGTCAACACCTTCTGGGAGGCGCTCAGCACCCTCGGGACATATCCAGCACCTTGTGGGAGGCGCTCAGCACCCACAGGACGGATCCAGCACCTCAGCCCAAATTCCTGCCGGGATTTCCACCCAAAACCCCCAAATTTCACCCCAAAATCCATCCTGAGAGTCCCAAGGTTCTGGAACCAGTCCGGGGGTTCTAGACAATTCTGCTGGACCCCGCCCGGCGCTGAGGTTCCAGATCACCCAGGACAGTCCAAAACCCCGGGACAATTTCAGCAGCCTTCAGCACCCTCGGGACTCATCCTGCACCCTCGGGATGGTGCTCAGCACCCTCGGGACTCATCCTGCATTCTCAGCACTCATCCTGCACCCTCGGCACTCATCCTGCACCCTCAGGATGGTGCTGAGCACCCTCGGCACTCATCCTGCACCCTCGGGACGGTGCTCAGCACCCTCGGGATGGTGTTCAGCACCCTCGGCACTCATCCTGCACCCTCGGCACTCATTTGTCCCAATTGCAGGTTTTTGATCCCGATCGCCTTCCAGCTGATCCCGTTTGGGATTTGCTCTGGCAACCCGCAGGTGGTGGCTGCAAAGGGATGAGGAAGGGAGCCCATGGGGGATGTTTTGTGCTGCTGCTGCTGCAAGCTGTGAACACCAGATCAGTTTTTCCCCACCCTTTGAGTGTGTTCCTGAATCGGTGCCCACGTGTAGGTGTGGAGATGGGGCATTCGGACTAGATCCCTGACACAGGTGTTTGGTGGGGCTCTGGCTTCCAGCCTCCCTTGGGAAAGCAGACAGCATCCCTCACGACACTTCTCTGACTTTCCAGGACTGAAACTGATAGTAAAAGGTCTTAAAGTCTTAGAAAATTCGGGGACTTAGGAAGAAAGTTAGGTTTGGAAAGCCCTGGGAAAAGCAGGCCCTGGGAAATGTTAGGCCTTCTGCTTGCTAAAGACCAGGTCAAGCTGCACCTGTGTAGTCAGTATATGATAAATGATACAATTGTTAGATGTGATTAGATATAATTATTGTTTAGAGAACATGGGGAACCATGTTAGGGGGCTAAGGGGGGATCACGAGAAATGCATGCTTGGGTAAAAA
The DNA here is from genome assembly GCF_030490865.1 of Poecile atricapillus. Taxonomy (NCBI): domain Eukaryota; kingdom Metazoa; phylum Chordata; class Aves; order Passeriformes; family Paridae; genus Poecile; species Poecile atricapillus. The sequence goes on along the minus strand of NW_026709009.1, from coordinate 27,798 downwards.
CAATGCATACAATAGAACAATGTAAGTTTAATAATTAATATGTAAGTTGCATAACGATAGAGTATAAAATATGTTCAACTCGAAAACCAAATGGGGTCAGATTTGGGTATGTGTACCCCTGACACCCAGAGCTCTCTAAATAAAGCACCTTCATCTAACCATTCGTGATTATGTGTGCTCCTGAATGCTAACAAAACCAGCCAGAAGTGAGGGATAAGTATTTCCACGATGTGCCTTTTTGACGCCCACTTTGCTTCCGAGCTGTCCGAGTTCCACTCGGTGAGCAGCATGCCCGGAGTTGATGGATTTACTCTCAAGGTGGACGCTCTCTCCAAGGTATGTAGTACCCAGTGCTTTTGGTAGCCCAAAATGGACTTCTCTGTCCAGGACCTCCCCAAACACTTGGTGAATTGTAGACTCTGGGCCTTCAGAATTCACCTCTGAGACAAGAAACGAAGATTAGGACGTTAGTCCCGTAATTTCATTTTTTTTTTTCCCTGAGGCACTCGTGAGAAAGCTCTTTAAAAACACATTATTCGTGTTCCTGAACGAATTAATGCCGTTGCAAAGGCAGGACACCTCACGGGGTGGTCCGTGCTCCCGAGGAGCTCCCCTTGAACACCCGAGATGGAGGTGCCCCGGGGCGCTCCGAAGGCGGCGGGCGGCCGCTGCTGCACTGTCAGGAACCTGCATCCACCGAGGCACGGCGGCGGCCTCTGCCAGGGCCAGGGCAGGAAAGTGAAGCAGGTGCACATGGAAGTCAAAGTCCACGGCAATTTGCACGACGGCACGGAAGTTTCATGGAGCACACGCATTGGGTAAAGCTTTTTATAAACTGTAAAATAAAGATAATCCAAAACATAAAAGCCACGTGGGTATTTTTTTAGTCTGGTGAGGAGGGGCAGCTGTCAATTCCCCCTGCTCCCGTCTTAGCGGCTGCACGGCTGCCCTCCCTCCGTGCTGCTCCAGCTCTCCCGGGCTTAAGTGGGCAGGGTGGGGAAGCCAGCTCCCACCGCTGGCATGTGGGAGCTCTGAGCCAGCCGAGGAGCAGCCGGGTTCCTCTTCCTGTCCTCCGGAAGAGAGTAAAGCTAAAATCACCCGCTGTGATCGGGGTGTCCCTTCTTGCGCCGCCCCACCGGTCCCCCTCATTCCCCTGGGGCGCGGCGGGCCGGAGCCCCACGGAGCTGCTGGGCCGGGGCAGGGAAGGACGGAGACGAGGGCGCCCAGCGTGGCTCGGGCCCCGCCGCGGCCTCGGGGCTGGCGGAGCGGGGGGGGCGGGGCCGGGAGCGCTCCGGGGCTGCGGGACCGGCCCTGCCCAGGCCGGGGCGCCGCGTCCGCACCGGGACCCGCAGCGCTCCCGCAGCCGGAACCGCCCTCCCGCGGCGATGCCGGTAGCGATCCCGGTACCGATCCCGATCCCGGGCCCGATCCACCCCACGGGGGAGAGGCGGCACCGCCCGGGACCCCAGGGCGGACACCGGCAGGACCCGAACCCCCCATCCCAGCTCCGGTTGCGGGCTCCGTCACCCGCTTTCGGTCAGCCCCGTCCCGGCATCGCGGCAGGAGCAGGAGTCGAGTCCCGGCGAGGGAGTGCCCCGTCCCCAGCCTTGTCTCAACCCCAATCCGGCCATGCTCCGCCACCCCCGAGACCCGACACCCGGGGCCGGCCGGGGGAGAGGCGGCACCGCTCCGCCGGCGGACACCGGCAGGACTTTGCCCCGCTGCAGACCCCGTCCCGAGCCGCGGCCCCGCCGCAACGCGCAGGGCTCGGAGCGGAGCCCGCCGGGAGCAGCCCCCGGGCCGGGGCTCGGCCAGCGCCGAGCGAGAGTCGCGGGCCAGCGGCACGGGGGGCGGGGCCGCATGAGGAGCGGGGCCACGGGGCACAGCCCGACCGCACCTGGGAACTGCCGGGGGTCCCGGGCAGCGCCGCCTCTCCCCCATCGGGCGGATCGAGGCGGCATGGGGCCCGGGATCGGTCTCGAGTCCGGGATGGCTCTCGGGTCCGGGATCGGTCTCGGGATCGGTACCGGGCCCGGGATGGCGGCGGCGGTTCCCGCCGCGGACTCGGCGCCCCCGCGCGGCCCCGGGACAGCGGCACGAAGGGGGCGAGGCCAGGGAGGAACGGGGGCAGCGCGGGTATGAGGGGCGAGGGCACTGCCCAGCACAAGAATGAACAATATCAAATTACAAAACCTCTCCCTGCTCCGAAGAGATGACAAAATTCAAAGGGTCTTTGTCTTGTGGGTGTTTGCTCCGTTTTCAATCCCTCTGGCACTGGAAAATGCCGCTGTCCAGGCTGGGCTCCCGGTAGTCCACGGGTGCAAGCTCCAGGTGTTCCCCGGAGTCCCCAGACCAGAGCAGGTTCGATCCGTTCAAGGAAAAGGGAAAGAATACAGTCCAGGAAGACCTGTCTGCTCTGGCTAGCTGGAAAGCCAAGGCCATCTGTCTTTTGTTGTCTGTCTGTGCTGTAGTCAAAACCCCATCCCGGGATGAGGGGGAGCAAGTACAGCCTCTGATAACGGACTCGGTGCTTCTTTTCCACTCACTTTTACTCTTGAATGAAATTTTAAGAATACAAAACCTGTGTATGGGCTAGGTGGACAAAAGGGGACACCATTTAACATCATGATAAACCCAGAAGAGGAGACAGCAAGGGCACGTGAAGCAAATGCTTTTTCCTGGCCCATTTTGCTGTGCCACACTCTTCTGTGGCTCCTTAGTACTTGCCAAACTCAAGTGTGCCTGCTGGTGCTTCAAGCTGACAAGGAGCACCGCCATCTGACAGTAGAGCTGAGCTTGTGCAAGAAAGAGCAGTGCCGATGAACGTGCTGCACATTTGTGTTTGTGCAACTTGCAGGGGCAAGCTCCTGACAAATGTGTTGTCCTGGCACAGTTTCTCCATGCCAGCTGCAGTGGAAAAACTTTCCGCTTGCATTCGGACCAGGAGGCGCAGGTTGCGAGGCTGAGGAGCTCGGAGAAGGCAGCCGCAAGAGGCGAGCCTCTTTCGTTCTAAACAGTGCTCTGGAGCCCTTGGCAACAGGCACAACAATCCACCTGTGCAAGAAGACGCCGGTTCATGGCTGGATGCGAGAAAGAGCGATTGCTGCGAGGGCGGCTAATAAGGAAGACACTTAGCAGGCAGCTGGCGCGCGAAGCTTTCGGAGTGCAAGAGGAACGTAGCTGCCGCTCGCCTGCTTGCTGAATGGACGCTAGCTGTCGAGTGGAAGAAGTTCGGCCACGGCTGCCTTTTACCGCAACACTTGCGCTTTCCCCTTAGACTCCGAGATGCAGAGAAATGCCCTGTGCAGCGCAGAAGCCTGCCACAGCAACGGTGGAAGAGGGCGCTGCACATCCGTGCTTGCGTGAGCGGCAGGGGTAAGCTGCACAAATATGTGTTGTGGTGGCACACGTTCTCCTCGCCAGGCTCAGCGCAAAAGCTTTCCGCTTGCATTAAGAGCAAGGAAGGCAGAAGGCGGGAGTCCGGAGCTCGGAGAAGGGAACGGCAAGAGGCGAGCCTCCTCGGGCAGAAGCCGCCTTCCGGAGCTCTTGGCAAGCGGCCAAGAAAGCATGTGTGAGCGGGAAGGTGCCGGTCGGTGTGCAGGCACTGGAAAGCGCGAGCGCTGCAGGCAGGCCAAGAAGGAAGGTGCTTCGCAGGCAGCTGGCGCGCAAAGCTTTCGAAGTGCAAGAGGAACGTAGCTGCCGCTCGCCCGCAGGCTGAATTGACGTTAGCTGTGGTCTGGAAGGTGTTGAGCCACGGCTTCCTTGTGCTGCTTGCCTGTTGCTGTTGCTGCTCTCTGCGGGAACTCCATGCTATCTCTTAGGCTCTGAAATGCTGTGGAATGCCTTGTGGCGTGCAGAAGCCTGCCACAGAAAGTGTGGAAGAGTGTACCGCAAATCCGTGTTTGTGCAATTTGCAGGCGTAAGCTGCACAAATATGTGTCTTCCTGGCACACGTTCTCCTCGCCAGACACAGTGGAAAAGCCTTCCGCTTGCATTAAGACCAAGAGATGCAGAAGCCGGGACGCCAGAGCTCGGAAAAGGGAACCGCAAGAGGCGAGCTTCTTTCGGCAGAAGCAGTGCTCCGCACCGCTGCGCAGCAGGCACAACAATCCACGTGTGCGAGACGATCCCTGTTGGATTCCGCATGCGGCAAAGAACCAACGCTGCCAGCGCGGCGAATAAGGAAGGCGTTTAGCAGGTGGCTTGTGAGCGAAGATTTCGGACTGCAAGAGGAACATAGCCACGGCTAGCCCGCTTGACGAATTGACATTAGCTGTGGTCTGGAAGAAGTTCAGCCACAGCTTCTTTGTGCTGCTGCCTATTTTTGGGGATGTCCTGGTTTAGGGCAAATCTGGGAAAAAACCTCCCATGGGGTCCCCCAGCCCCGGGAAGCAAACCCACGTGGCCCCTTTCTCCCACCCCACAACCGGTTCGGGAAGTGATTTCTCTGAGAGAAGTGGAAAAAAAGCTGTTTATTTAACAGGCACAGCACTGCCCAGCACAAGAATGAACAATATCAAATTACAAAACCTCTCGCTGCTCTGAAGAGATGACAAAATTCAAAGGGTCTTTGTCCTGTGGCTGTTTGCTCCGTTTTCAATCCCTCTGGCACTGGAAAATGCCGCTGTCCAGGCTGGGCTCCCGGTAGTCCACGGGTGCAAGCTCCAGGTGTTCCCCGGAGTCCCCAGACCAGAGCAGGTTCGATCCGTTCAAGGAAAAGGGAAAGAATACAGTCCAGGAAGACCTGTCTGCTCTGGCTAGCTGGAAAGCCAAGGCCATCTGTCTTTTGTTGTCTGTCTGTGCTGTAGTCAAAACCCCATCCCGGGATGAGGGGGAGCAAGTACAGCCTCTGATAACGGACTCGGTGCTTCTTTTCCACTCACTTTTACTCTTGAATGAAATTTTAAGAATACAAAACCTGTGTATGGGCTAGGTGGACAAAAGGGGACACCATTTAACATCATGATAAACCCAGAAGAGGAGACAGCAAGGGCACGTGAAGCAAATGCTTTTTCCTGGCCCATTTTGCTGTGCCACACTCTTCTGTGGCTCCTTAGTACTTGCCAAACTCAAGTGTGCCTGCTGGTGCTTCAAGCTGACAAGGAGCACCGCCATCTGACAGTAGAGCTGAGCTTGTGCAAGAAAGAGCAGTGCCGATGAACGTGCTGCACATTTGTGTTTGTGCAACTTGCAGGGGCAAGCTCCTGACAAATGTGTTGTCCTGGCACAGTTTCTCCATGCCAGCTGCAGTGGAAAAACTTTCCGCTTGCATTCGGACCAGGAGGCGCAGGTTGCGAGGCTGAGGAGCTCGGAGAAGGCAGCCGCAAGAGGCGAGCCTCTTTCGTTCTAAACAGTGCTCTGGAGCCCTTGGCAACAGGCACAACAATCCACCTGTGCAAGAAGACGCCGGTTCATGGCTGGATGCGAGAAAGAGCGATTGCTGCGAGGGCGGCTAATAAGGAAGACACTTAGCAGGCAGCTGGCGCGCGAAGCTTTCGGAGTGCAAGAGGAACGTAGCTGCCGCTCGCCTGCTTGCTGAATGGACGCTAGCTGTCGAGTGGAAGAAGTTCGGCCACGGCTGCCTTTTACCGCAACACTTGCGCTTTCCCCTTAGACTCCGAGATGCAGAGAAATGCCCTGTGTAGCGCAGAAGCCTGCCACAGCAACGGTGGAAGAGGGCGCTGCACATCCGTGCTTGCGTGAGCGGCAGGGGTAAGCTGCACAAATATGTGTTGTGGTGGCACACGTTCTCCTCGCCAGGCTCAGCGCAAAAGCTTTCCGCTTGCATTAAGAGCAAGGAAGGCAGAAGGCGGGAGTCCGGAGCTCGGAGAAGGGAACGGCAAGAGGCGAGCCTCCTCGGGCAGAAGCCGCCTTCCGGAGCTCTTGGCAAGCGGCCAAGAAAGCATGTGTGAGCGGGAAGGTGCCGGTCGGTGTGCAGGCACTGGAAAGCGCGAGCGCTGCAGGCAGGCCAAGAAGGAAGGTGCTTCGCAGGCAGCTGGCGCGCAAAGCTTTCGAAGTGCAAGAGGAACGTAGCTGCCGCTCGCCCGCAGGCTGAATTGACGTTAGCTGTGGTCTGGAAGGTGTTGAGCCACGGCTTCCTTGTGCTGCTTGCCTGTTGCTGTTGCTGCTCTCTGCGGGAACTCCATGCTATCTCTTAGGCTCTGAAATGCTGTGGAATGCCTTGTGGCGTGCAGAAGCCTGCCACAGAAAGTGTGGAAGAGTGTACCGCAAATCCGTGTTTGTGCAATTTGCAGGCGTAAGCTGCACAAATATGTGTCTTCCTGGCACACGTTCTCCTCGCCAGACACAGTGGAAAAGCCTTCCGCTTGCATTAAGACCAAGAGATGCAGAAGCCGGGACGCCAGAGCTCGGAAAAGGGAACCGCAAGAGGCGAGCTTCTTTCGGCAGAAGCAGTGCTCCGCACCGCTGCGCAGCAGGCACAACAATCCACGTGTGCGAGACGATCCCTGTTGGATTCCGCATGCGGCAAAGAACCAGCGCTGCCAGCGCGGCGAATAAGGAAGGCGTTTAGCAGGTGGCTTGTGAGCGAAGATTTCGGACTGCAAGAGGAACATAGCCACGGCTAGCCCGCTTGACGAATTGACATTAGCTGTGGTCTGGAAGAAGTTCAGCCACAGCTTCTTTGTGCTGCTGCCTATTTTTGGGGATGTCCTGGTTTAGGGCAAATCTGGGAAAAAACCTCCCATGGGGTCCCCCAGCCCCGGGAAGCAAACCCACGTGGCCCCTTTCTCCCACCCCACAACCGGTTCGGGAAGTGATTTCTCTGAGAGAAGTGGAAAAAAAGCTGTTTATTTAACAGGCACAGCACTGCCCAGCACAAGAATGAACAATATCAAATTACAAAACCTCTCGCTGCTCTGAAGAGATGACAAAATTCAAAGGGTCTTTGTCCTGTGGCTGTTTGCTCCGTTTTCAATCCCTCTGGCACTGGAAAATGCCGCTGTCCAGGCTGGGCTCCCGGTAGTCCACGGGTGCAAGCTCCAGGTGTTCCCCGGAGTCCCCAGACCAGAGCAGGTTCGATCCGTTCAAGGAAAAGGGAAAGAATACAGTCCAGGAAGACCTGTCTGCTCTGGCTAGCTGGAAAGCCAAGGCCATCTGTCTTTTGTTGTCTGTCTGTGCTGTAGTCAAAACCCCATCCCGGGATGAGGGGGAGCAAGTACAGCCTCTGATAACGGACTCGGTGCTTCTTTTCCACTCACTTTTACTCTTGAATGAAATTTTAAGAATACAAAACCTGTGTATGGGCTAGGTGGACAAAAGGGGACACCATTTAACATCATGATAAACCCAGAAGAGGAGACAGCAAGGGCACGTGAAGCAAATGCTTTTTCCTGGCCCATTTTGCTGTGCCACACTCTTCTGTGGCTCCTTAGTACTTGCCAAACTCAAGTGTGCCTGCTGGTGCTTCAAGCTGACAAGGAGCACCGCCATCTGACAGTAGAGCTGAGCTTGTGCAAGAAAGAGCAGTGCCGATGAACGTGCTGCACATTTGTGTTTGTGCAACTTGCAGGGGCAAGCTCCTGACAAATGTGTTGTCCTGGCACAGTTTCTCCATGCCAGCTGCAGTGGAAAAACTTTCCGCTTGCATTCGGACCAGGAGGCGCAGGTTGCGAGGCTGAGGAGCTCGGAGAAGGCAGCCGCAAGAGGCGAGCCTCTTTCGTTCTAAACAGTGCTCTGGAGCCCTTGGCAACAGGCACAACAATCCACCTGTGCAAGAAGACGCCGGTTCATGGCTGGATGCGAGAAAGAGCGATTGCTGCGAGGGCGGCTAATAAGGAAGACACTTAGCAGGCAGCTGGCGCGCGAAGCTTTCGGAGTGCAAGAGGAACGTAGCTGCCGCTCGCCTGCTTGCTGAATGGACGCTAGCTGTCGAGTGGAAGAAGTTCGGCCACGGCTGCCTTTTACCGCAACACTTGCGCTTTCCCCTTAGACTCCGAGATGCAGAGAAATGCCCTGTGCAGCGCAGAAGCCTGCCACAGCAACGGTGGAAGAGGGCGCTGCACATCCGTGCTTGCGTGAGCGGCAGGGGTAAGCTGCACAAATATGTGTTGTGGTGGCACACGTTCTCCTCGCCAGGCTCAGCGCAAAAGCTTTCCGCTTGCATTAAGAGCAAGGAAGGCAGAAGGCGGGAGTCCGGAGCTCGGAGAAGGGAACGGCAAGAGGCGAGCCTCCTCGGGCAGAAGCCGCCTTCCGGAGCTCTTGGCAAGCGGCCAAGAAAGCATGTGTGAGCGGGAAGGTGCCGGTCGGTGTGCAGGCACTGGAAAGCGCGAGCGCTGCAGGCAGGCCAAGAAGGAAGGTGCTTCGCAGGCAGCTGGCGCGCAAAGCTTTCGAAGTGCAAGAGGAACGTAGCTGCCGCTCGCCCGCAGGCTGAATTGACGTTAGCTGTGGTCTGGAAGGTGTTGAGCCACGGCTTCCTTGTGCTGCTTGCCTGTTGCTGTTGCTGCTCTCTGCGGGAACTCCATGCTATCTCTTAGGCTCTGAAATGCTGTGGAATGCCTTGTGGCGTGCAGAAGCCTGCCACAGAAAGTGTGGAAGAGTGTACCGCAAATCCGTGTTTGTGCAATTTGCAGGCGTAAGCTGCACAAATATGTGTCTTCCTGGCACACGTTCTCCTCGCCAGACACAGTGGAAAAGCCTTCCGCTTGCATTAAGACCAAGAGATGCAGAAGCCGGGACGCCAGAGCTCGGAAAAGGGAACCGCAAGAGGCGAGCTTCTTTCGGCAGAAGCAGTGCTCCGCACCGCTGCGCAGCAGGCACAACAATCCACGTGTGCGAGACGATCCCTGTTGGATTCCGCATGCGGCAAAGAACCAACGCTGCCAGCGCGGCGAATAAGGAAGGCGTTTAGCAGGTGGCTTGTGAGCGAAGATTTCGGACTGCAAGAGGAACATAGCCACGGCTAGCCCGCTTGACGAATTGACATTAGCTGTGGTCTGGAAGAAGTTCAGCCACAGCTTCTTTGTGCTGCTGCCTATTTTTGGGGATGTCCTGGTTTAGGGCAAATCTGGGAAAAAACCTCCCATGGGGTCCCCCAGCCCCGGGAAGCAAACCCACGTGGCCCCTTTCTCCCACCCCACAACCGGTTCGGGAAGTGATTTCTCTGAGAGAAGTGGAAAAAAAGCTGTTTATTTAACAGGCACAGCACTGCCCAGCACAAGAATGAACAATATCAAATTACAAAACCTCTCGCTGCTCTGAAGAGATGACAAAATTCAAAGGGTCTTTGTCCTGTGGCTGTTTGCTCCGTTTTCAATCCCTCTGGCACTGGAAAATGCCGCTGTCCAGGCTGGGCTCCCGGTAGTCCACGGGTGCAAGCTCCAGGTGTTCCCCGGAGTCCCCAGACCAGAGCAGGTTCGATCCGTTCAAGGAAAAGGGAAAGAATACAGTCCAGGAAGACCTGTCTGCTCTGGCTAGCTGGAAAGCCAAGGCCATCTGTCTTTTGTTGTCTGTCTGTGCTGTAGTCAAAACCCCATCCCGGGATGAGGGGGAGCAAGTACAGCCTCTGATAACGGACTCGGTGCTTCTTTTCCACTCACTTTTACTCTTGAATGAAATTTTAAGAATACAAAACCTGTGTATGGGCTAGGTGGACAAAAGGGGACACCATTTAACATCATGATAAACCCAGAAGAGGAGACAGCAAGGGCACGTGAAGCAAATGCTTTTTCCTGGCCCATTTTGCTGTGCCACACTCTTCTGTGGCTCCTTAGTACTTGCCAAACTCAAGTGTGCCTGCTGGTGCTTCAAGCTGACAAGGAGCACCGCCATCTGACAGTAGAGCTGAGCTTGTGCAAGAAAGAGCAGTGCCGATGAACGTGCTGCACATTTGTGTTTGTGCAACTTGCAGGGGCAAGCTCCTGACAAATGTGTTGTCCTGGCACAGTTTCTCCATGCCAGCTGCAGTGGAAAAACTTTCCGCTTGCATTCGGACCAGGAGGCGCAGGTTGCGAGGCTGAGGAGCTCGGAGAAGGCAGCCGCAAGAGGCGAGCCTCTTTCGTTCTAAACAGTGCTCTGGAGCCCTTGGCAACAGGCACAACAATCCACCTGTGCAAGAAGACGCCGGTTCATGGCTGGATGCGAGAAAGAGCGATTGCTGCGAGGGCGGCTAATAAGGAAGACACTTAGCAGGCAGCTGGCGCGCGAAGCTTTCGGAGTGCAAGAGGAACGTAGCTGCCGCTCGCCTGCTTGCTGAATGGACGCTAGCTGTCGAGTGGAAGAAGTTCGGCCACGGCTGCCTTTTACCGCAACACTTGCGCTTTCCCCTTAGACTCCGAGATGCAGAGAAATGCCCTGTGTAGCGCAGAAGCCTGCCACAGCAACGGTGGAAGAGGGCGCTGCACATCCGTGCTTGCGTGAGCGGCAGGGGTAAGCTGCACAAATATGTGTTGTGGTGGCACACGTTCTCCTCGCCAGGCTCAGCGCAAAAGCTTTCCGCTTGCATTAAGAGCAAGGAAGGCAGAAGGCGGGAGTCCGGAGCTCGGAGAAGGGAACGGCAAGAGGCGAGCCTCCTCGGGCAGAAGCCGCCTTCCGGAGCTCTTGGCAAGCGGCCAAGAAAGCATGTGTGAGCGGGAAGGTGCCGGTCGGTGTGCAGGCACTGGAAAGCGCGAGCGCTGCAGGCAGGCCAAGAAGGAAGGTGCTTCGCAGGCAGCTGGCGCGCAAAGCTTTCGAAGTGCAAGAGGAACGTAGCTGCCGCTCGCCCGCAGGCTGAATTGACGTTAGCTGTGGTCTGGAAGGTGTTGAGCCACGGCTTCCTTGTGCTGCTTGCCTGTTGCTGTTGCTGCTCTCTGCGGGAACTCCATGCTATCTCTTAGGCTCTGAAATGCTGTGGAATGCCTTGTGGCGTGCAGAAGCCTGCCACAGAAAGTGTGGAAGAGTGTACCGCAAATCCGTGTTTGTGCAATTTGCAGGCGTAAGCTGCACAAATATGTGTCTTCCTGGCACACGTTCTCCTCGCCAGACACAGTGGAAAAGCCTTCCGCTTGCATTAAGACCAAGAGATGCAGAAGCCGGGACGCCAGAGCTCGGAAAAGGGAACCGCAAGAGGCGAGCTTCTTTCGGCAGAAGCAGTGCTCCGCACCGCTGCGCAGCAGGCACAACAATCCACGTGTGCGAGACGATCCCTGTTGGATTCCGCATGCGGCAAAGAACCAGCGCTGCCAGCGCGGCGAATAAGGAAGGCGTTTAGCAGGTGGCTTGTGAGCGAAGATTTCGGACTGCAAGAGGAACATAGCCACGGCTAGCCCGCTTGACGAATTGACATTAGCTGTGGTCTGGAAGAAGTTCAGCCACAGCTTCTTTGTGCTGCTGCCTATTTTTGGGGATGTCCTGGTTTAGGGCAAATCTGGGAAAAAACCTCCCATGGGGTCCCCCAGCCCCGGGAAGCAAACCCACGTGGCCCCTTTCTCCCACCCCACAACCGGTTCGGGAAGTGATTTCTCTGAGAGAAGTGGAAAAAAAGCTGTTTATTTAACAGGCACAGCACTGCCCAGCACAAGAATGAACAATATCAAATTACAAAACCTCTCGCTGCTCTGAAGAGATGACAAAATTCAAAGGGTCTTTGTCCTGTGGCTGTTTGCTCCGTTTTCAATCCCTCTGGCACTGGAAAATGCCGCTGTCCAGGCTGGGCTCCCGGTAGTCCACGGGTGCAAGCTCCAGGTGTTCCCCGGAGTCCCCAGACCAGAGCAGGTTCGATCCGTTCAAGGAAAAGGGAAAGAATACAGTCCAGGAAGACCTGTCTGCTCTGGCTAGCTGGAAAGCCAAGGCCATCTGTCTTTTGTTGTCTGTCTGTGCTGTAGTCAAAACCCCATCCCGGGATGAGGGGGAGCAAGTACAGCCTCTGATAACGGACTCGGTGCTTCTTTTCCACTCACTTTTACTCTTGAATGAAATTTTAAGAATACAAAACCTGTGTATGGGCTAGGTGGACAAAAGGGGACACCATTTAACATCATGATAAACCCAGAAGAGGAGACAGCAAGGGCACGTGAAGCAAATGCTTTTTCCTGGCCCATTTTGCTGTGCCACACTCTTCTGTGGCTCCTTAGTACTTGCCAAACTCAAGTGTGCCTGCTGGTGCTTCAAGCTGACAAGGAGCACCGCCATCTGACAGTAGAGCTGAGCTTGTGCAAGAAAGAGCAGTGCCGATGAACGTGCTGCACATTTGTGTTTGTGCAACTTGCAGGGGCAAGCTCCTGACAAATGTGTTGTCCTGGCACAGTTTCTCCATGCCAGCTGCAGTGGAAAAACTTTCCGCTTGCATTCGGACCAGGAGGCGCAGGTTGCGAGGCTGAGGAGCTCGGAGAAGGCAGCCGCAAGAGGCGAGCCTCTTTCGTTCTAAACAGTGCTCTGGAGCCCTTGGCAACAGGCACAACAATCCACCTGTGCAAGAAGACGCCGGTTCATGGCTGGATGCGAGAAAGAGCGATTGCTGCGAGGGCGGCTAATAAGGAAGACACTTAGCAGGCAGCTGGCGCGCGAAGCTTTCGGAGTGCAAGAGGAACGTAGCTGCCGCTCGCCTGCTTGCTGAATGGACGCTAGCTGTCGAGTGGAAGAAGTTCGGCCACGGCTGCCTTTTACCGCAACACTTGCGCTTTCCCCTTAGACTCCGAGATGCAGAGAAATGCCCTGTGTAGCGCAGAAGCCTGCCACAGCAACGGTGGAAGAGGGCGCTGCACATCCGTGCTTGCGTGAGCGGCAGGGGTAAGCTGCACAAATATGTGTTGTGGTGGCACACGTTCTCCTCGCCAGGCTCAGCGCAAAAGCTTTCCGCTTGCATTAAGAGCAAGGAAGGCAGAAGGCGGGAGTCCGGAGCTCGGAGAAGGGAACGGCAAGAGGCGAGCCTCCTCGGGCAGAAGCCGCCTTCCGGAGCTCTTGGCAAGCGGCCAAGAAAGCATGTGTGAGCGGGAAGGTGCCGGTCGGTGTGCAGGCACTGGAAAGCGCGAGCGCTGCAGGCAGGCCAAGAAGGAAGGTGCTTCGCAGGCAGCTGGCGCGCAAAGCTTTCGAAGTGCAAGAGGAACGTAGCTGCCGCTCGCCCGCAGGCTGAATTGACGTTAGCTGTGGTCTGGAAGGTGTTGAGCCACGGCTTCCTTGTGCTGCTTGCCTGTTGCTGTTGCTGCTCTCTGCGGGAACTCCATGCTATCTCTTAGGCTCTGAAATGCTGTGGAATGCCTTGTGGCGTGCAGAAGCCTGCCACAGAAAGTGTGGAAGAGTGTACCGCAAATCCGTGTTTGTGCAATTTGCAGGCGTAAGCTGCACAAATATGTGTCTTCCTGGCACACGTTCTCCTCGCCAGACACAGTGGAAAAGCCTTCCGCTTGCATTAAGACCAAGAGATGCAGAAGCCGGGACGCCAGAGCTCGGAAAAGGGAACCGCAAGAGGCGAGCTTCTTTCGGCAGAAGCAGTGCTCCGCACCGCTGCGCAGCAGGCACAACAATCCACGTGTGCGAGACGATCCCTGTTGGATTCCGCATGCGGCAAAGAACCAGCGCTGCCAGCGCGGCGAATAAGGAAGGCGTTTAGCAGGTGGCTTGTGAGCGAAGATTTCGGACTGCAAGAGGAACATAGCCACGGCTAGCCCGCTTGACGAATTGACATTAGCTGTGGTCTGGAAGAAGTTCAGCCACAGCTTCTTTGTGCTGCTGCCTATTTTTGGGGATGTCCTGGTTTAGGGCAAATCTGGGAAAAAACCTCCCATGGGGTCCCCCAGCCCCGGGAAGCAAACCCACGTGGCCCCTTTCTCCCACCCCACAACCGGTTCGGGAAGTGATTTCTCTGAGAGAAGTGGAAAAAAAGCTGTTTATTTAACAGGCACAGCACTGCCCAGCACAAGAATGAACAATATCAAATTACAAAACCTCTCGCTGCTCTGAAGAGATGACAAAATTCAAAGGGTCTTTGTCCTGTGGCTGTTTGCTCCGTTTTCAATCCCTCTGGCACTGGAAAATGCCGCTGTCCAGGCTGGGCTCCCGGTAGTCCACGGGTGCAAGCTCCAGGTGTTCCCCGGAGTCCCCAGACCAGAGCAGGTTCGATCCGTTCAAGGAAAAGGGAAAGAATACAGTCCAGGAAGACCTGTCTGCTCTGGCTAGCTGGAAAGCCAAGGCCATCTGTCTTTTGTTGTCTGTCTGTGCTGTAGTCAAAACCCCATCCCGGGATGAGGGGGAGCAAGTACAGCCTCTGATAACGGACTCGGTGCTTCTTTTCCACTCACTTTTACTCTTGAATGAAATTTTAAGAATACAAAACCTGTGTATGGGCTAGGTGGACAAAAGGGGACACCATTTAACATCATGATAAACCCAGAAGAGGAGACAGCAAGGGCACGTGAAGCAAATGCTTTTTCCTGGCCCATTTTGCTGTGCCACACTCTTCTGTGGCTCCTTAGTACTTGCCAAACTCAAGTGTGCCTGCTGGTGCTTCAAGCTGACAAGGAGCACCGCCATCTGACAGTAGAGCTGAGCTTGTGCAAGAAAGAGCAGTGCCGATGAACGTGCTGCACATTTGTGTTTGTGCAACTTGCAGGGGCAAGCTCCTGACAAATGTGTTGTCCTGGCACAGTTTCTCCATGCCAGCTGCAGTGGAAAAACTTTCCGCTTGCATTCGGACCAGGAGGCGCAGGTTGCGAGGCTGAGGAGCTCGGAGAAGGCAGCCGCAAGAGGCGAGCCTCTTTCGTTCTAAACAGTGCTCTGGAGCCCTTGGCAACAGGCACAACAATCCACCTGTGCAAGAAGACGCCGGTTCATGGCTGGATGCGAGAAAGAGCGATTGCTGCGAGGGCGGCTAATAAGGAAGACACTTAGCAGGCAGCTGGCGCGCGAAGCTTTCGGAGTGCAAGAGGAACGTAGCTGCCGCTCGCCTGCTTGCTGAATGGACGCTAGCTGTCGAGTGGAAGAAGTTCGGCCACGGCTGCCTTTTACCGCAACACTTGCGCTTTCCCCTTAGACTCCGAGATGCAGAGAAATGCCCTGTGCAGCGCAGAAGCCTGCCACAGCAACGGTGGAAGAGGGCGCTGCACATCCGTGCTTGCGTGAGCGGCAGGGGTAAGCTGCACAAATATGTGTTGTGGTGGCACACGTTCTCCTCGCCAGGCTCAGCGCAAAAGCTTTCCGCTTGCATTAAGAGCAAGGAAGGCAGAAGGCGGGAGTCCGGAGCTCGGAGAAGGGAACGGCAAGAGGCGAGCCTCCTCGGGCAGAAGCCGCCTTCCGGAGCTCTTGGCAAGCGGCCAAGAAAGCATGTGTGAGCGGGAAGGTGCCGGTCGGTGTGCAGGCACTGGAAAGCGCGAGCGCTGCAGGCAGGCCAAGAAGGAAGGTGCTTCGCAGGCAGCTGGCGCGCAAAGCTTTCGAAGTGCAAGAGGAACGTAGCTGCCGCTCGCCCGCAGGCTGAATTGACGTTAGCTGTGGTCTGGAAGGTGTTGAGCCACGGCTTCCTTGTGCTGCTTGCCTGTTGCTGTTGCTGCTCTCTGCGGGAACTCCATGCTATCTCTTAGGCTCTGAAATGCTGTGGAATGCCTTGTGGCGTGCAGAAGCCTGCCACAGAAAGTGTGGAAGAGTGTACCGCAAATCCGTGTTTGTGCAATTTGCAGGCGTAAGCTGCACAAATATGTGTCTTCCTGGCACACGTTCTCCTCGCCAGACACAGTGGAAAAGCCTTCCGCTTGCATTAAGACCAAGAGATGCAGAAGCCGGGACGCCAGAGCTCGGAAAAGGGAACCGCAAGAGGCGAGCTTCTTTCGGCAGAAGCAGTGCTCCGCACCGCTGCGCAGCAGGCACAACAATCCACGTGTGCGAGACGATCCCTGTTGGATTCCGCATGCGGCAAAGAACCAACGCTGCCAGCGCGGCGAATAAGGAAGGCGTTTAGCAGGTGGCTTGTGAGCGAAGATTTCGGACTGCAAGAGGAACATAGCCACGGCTAGCCCGCTTGACGAATTGACATTAGCTGTGGTCTGGAAGAAGTTCAGCCACAGCTTCTTTGTGCTGCTGCCTATTTTTGGGGATGTCCTGGTTTAGGGCAAATCTGGGAAAAAACCTCCCATGGGGTCCCCCAGCCCCGGGAAGCAAACCCACGTGGCCCCTTTCTCCCACCCCACAACCGGTTCGGGAAGTGATTTCTCTGAGAGAAGTGGAAAAAAAGCTGTTTATTTAACAGGCACAGCACTGCCCAGCACAAGAATGAACAATATCAAATTACAAAACCTCTCGCTGCTCTGAAGAGATGACAAAATTCAAAGGGTCTTTGTCCTGTGGCTGTTTGCTCCGTTTTCAATCCCTCTGGCACTGGAAAATGCCGCTGTCCAGGCTGGGCTCCCGGTAGTCCACGGGTGCAAGCTCCAGGTGTTCCCCGGAGTCCCCAGACCAGAGCAGGTTCGATCCGTTCAAGGAAAAGGGAAAGAATACAGTCCAGGAAGACCTGTCTGCTCTGGCTAGCTGGAAAGCCAAGGCCATCTGTCTTTTGTTGTCTGTCTGTGCTGTAGTCAAAACCCCATCCCGGGATGAGGGGGAGCAAGTACAGCCTCTGATAACGGACTCGGTGCTTCTTTTCCACTCACTTTTACTCTTGAATGAAATTTTAAGAATACAAAACCTGTGTATGGGCTAGGTGGACAAAAGGGGACACCATTTAACATCATGATAAACCCAGAAGAGGAGACAGCAAGGGCACGTGAAGCAAATGCTTTTTCCTGGCCCATTTTGCTGTGCCACACTCTTCTGTGGCTCCTTAGTACTTGCCAAACTCAAGTGTGCCTGCTGGTGCTTCAAGCTGACAAGGAGCACCGCCATCTGACAGTAGAGCTGAGCTTGTGCAAGAAAGAGCAGTGCCGATGAACGTGCTGCACATTTGTGTTTGTGCAACTTGCAGGGGCAAGCTCCTGACAAATGTGTTGTCCTGGCACAGTTTCTCCATGCCAGCTGCAGTGGAAAAACTTTCCGCTTGCATTCGGACCAGGAGGCGCAGGTTGCGAGGCTGAGGAGCTCGGAGAAGGCAGCCGCAAGAGGCGAGCCTCTTTCGTTCTAAACAGTGCTCTGGAGCCCTTGGCAACAGGCACAACAATCCACCTGTGCAAGAAGACGCCGGTTCATGGCTGGATGCGAGAAAGAGCGATTGCTGCGAGGGCGGCTAATAAGGAAGACACTTAGCAGGCAGCTGGCGCGCGAAGCTTTCGGAGTGCAAGAGGAACGTAGCTGCCGCTCGCCTGCTTGCTGAATGGACGCTAGCTGTCGAGTGGAAGAAGTTCGGCCACGGCTGCCTTTTACCGCAACACTTGCGCTTTCCCCTTAGACTCCGAGATGCAGAGAAATGCCCTGTGCAGCGCAGAAGCCTGCCACAGCAACGGTGGAAGAGGGCGCTGCACATCCGTGCTTGCGTGAGCGGCAGGGGTAAGCTGCACAAATATGTGTTGTGGTGGCACACGTTCTCCTCGCCAGGCTCAGCGCAAAAGCTTTCCGCTTGCATTAAGAGCAAGGAAGGCAGAAGGCGGGAGTCCGGAGCTCGGAGAAGGGAACGGCAAGAGGCGAGCCTCCTCGGGCAGAAGCCGCCTTCCGGAGCTCTTGGCAAGCGGCCAAGAAAGCATGTGTGAGCGGGAAGGTGCCGGTCGGTGTGCAGGCACTGGAAAGCGCGAGCGCTGCAGGCAGGCCAAGAAGGAAGGTGCTTCGCAGGCAGCTGGCGCGCAAAGCTTTCGAAGTGCAAGAGGAACGTAGCTGCCGCTCGCCCGCAGGCTGAATTGACGTTAGCTGTGGTCTGGAAGGTGTTGAGCCACGGCTTCCTTGTGCTGCTTGCCTGTTGCTGTTGCTGCTCTCTGCGGGAACTCCATGCTATCTCTTAGGCTCTGAAATGCTGTGGAATGCCTTGTGGCGTGCAGAAGCCTGCCACAGAAAGTGTGGAAGAGTGTACCGCAAATCCGTGTTTGTGCAATTTGCAGGCGTAAGCTGCACAAATATGTGTCTTCCTGGCACACGTTCTCCTCGCCAGACACAGTGGAAAAGCCTTCCGCTTGCATTAAGACCAAGAGATGCAGAAGCCGGGACGCCAGAGCTCGGAAAAGGGAACCGCAAGAGGCGAGCTTCTTTCGGCAGAAGCAGTGCTCCGCACCGCTGCGCAGCAGGCACAACAATCCACGTGTGCGAGACGATCCCTGTTGGATTCCGCATGCGGCAAAGAACCAACGCTGCCAGCGCGGCGAATAAGGAAGGCGTTTAGCAGGTGGCTTGTGAGCGAAGATTTCGGACTGCAAGAGGAACATAGCCACGGCTAGCCCGCTTGACGAATTGACATTAGCTGTGGTCTGGAAGAAGTTCAGCCACAGCTTCTTTGTGCTGCTGCCTATTTTTGGGGATGTCCTGGTTTAGGGCAAATCTGGGAAAAAACCTCCCATGGGGTCCCCCAGCCCCGGGAAGCAAACCCACGTGGCCCCTTTCTCCCACCCCACAACCGGTTCGGGAAGTGATTTCTCTGAGAGAAGTGGAAAAAAAGCTGTTTATTTAACAGGCACAGCACTGCCCAGCACAAGAATGAACAATATCAAATTACAAAACCTCTCGCTGCTCTGAAGAGATGACAAAATTCAAAGGGTCTTTGTCCTGTGGCTGTTTGCTCCGTTTTCAATCCCTCTGGCACTGGAAAATGCCGCTGTCCAGGCTGGGCTCCCGGTAGTCCACGGGTGCAAGCTCCAGGTGTTCCCCGGAGTCCCCAGACCAGAGCAGGTTCGATCCGTTCAAGGAAAAGGGAAAGAATACAGTCCAGGAAGACCTGTCTGCTCTGGCTAGCTGGAAAGCCAAGGCCATCTGTCTTTTGTTGTCTGTCTGTGCTGTAGTCAAAACCCCATCCCGGGATGAGGGGGAGCAAGTACAGCCTCTGATAACGGACTCGGTGCTTCTTTTCCACTCACTTTTACTCTTGAATGAAATTTTAAGAATACAAAACCTGTGTATGGGCTAGGTGGACAAAAGGGGACACCATTTAACATCATGATAAACCCAGAAGAGGAGACAGCAAGGGCACGTGAAGCAAATGCTTTTTCCTGGCCCATTTTGCTGTGCCACACTCTTCTGTGGCTCCTTAGTACTTGCCAAACTCAAGTGTGCCTGCTGGTGCTTCAAGCTGACAAGGAGCACCGCCATCTGACAGTAGAGCTGAGCTTGTGCAAGAAAGAGCAGTGCCGATGAACGTGCTGCACATTTGTGTTTGTGCAACTTGCAGGGGCAAGCTCCTGACAAATGTGTTGTCCTGGCACAGTTTCTCCATGCCAGCTGCAGTGGAAAAACTTTCCGCTTGCATTCGGACCAGGAGGCGCAGGTTGCGAGGCTGAGGAGCTCGGAGAAGGCAGCCGCAAGAGGCGAGCCTCTTTCGTTCTAAACAGTGCTCTGGAGCCCTTGGCAACAGGCACAACAATCCACCTGTGCAAGAAGACGCCGGTTCATGGCTGGATGCGAGAAAGAGCGATTGCTGCGAGGGCGGCTAATAAGGAAGACACTTAGCAGGCAGCTGGCGCGCGAAGCTTTCGGAGTGCAAGAGGAACGTAGCTGCCGCTCGCCTGCTTGCTGAATGGACGCTAGCTGTCGAGTGGAAGAAGTTCGGCCACGGCTGCCTTTTACCGCAACACTTGCGCTTTCCCCTTAGACTCCGAGATGCAGAGAAATGCCCTGTGCAGCGCAGAAGCCTGCCACAGCAACGGTGGAAGAGGGCGCTGCACATCCGTGCTTGCGTGAGCGGCAGGGGTAAGCTGCACAAATATGTGTTGTGGTGGCACACGTTCTCCTCGCCAGGCTCAGCGCAAAAGCTTTCCGCTTGCATTAAGAGCAAGGAAGGCAGAAGGCGGGAGTCCGGAGCTCGGAGAAGGGAACGGCAAGAGGCGAGCCTCCTCGGGCAGAAGCCGCCTTCCGGAGCTCTTGGCAAGCGGCCAAGAAAGCATGTGTGAGCGGGAAGGTGCCGGTCGGTGTGCAGGCACTGGAAAGCGCGAGCGCTGCAGGCAGGCCAAGAAGGAAGGTGCTTCGCAGGCAGCTGGCGCGCAAAGCTTTCGAAGTGCAAGAGGAACGTAGCTGCCGCTCGCCCGCAGGCTGAATTGACGTTAGCTGTGGTCTGGAAGGTGTTGAGCCACGGCTTCCTTGTGCTGCTTGCCTGTTGCTGTTGCTGCTCTCTGCGGGAACTCCATGCTATCTCTTAGGCTCTGAAATGCTGTGGAATGCCTTGTGGCGTGCAGAAGCCTGCCACAGAAAGTGTGGAAGAGTGTACCGCAAATCCGTGTTTGTGCAATTTGCAGGCGTAAGCTGCACAAATATGTGTCTTCCTGGCACACGTTCTCCTCGCCAGACACAGTGGAAAAGCCTTCCGCTTGCATTAAGACCAAGAGATGCAGAAGCCGGGACGCCAGAGCTCGGAAAAGGGAACCGCAAGAGGCGAGCTTCTTTCGGCAGAAGCAGTGCTCCGCACCGCTGCGCAGCAGGCACAACAATCCACGTGTGCGAGACGATCCCTGTTGGATTCCGCATGCGGCAAAGAACCAACGCTGCCAGCGCGGCGAATAAGGAAGGCGTTTAGCAGGTGGCTTGTGAGCGAAGATTTCGGACTGCAAGAGGAACATAGCCACGGCTAGCCCGCTTGACGAATTGACATTAGCTGTGGTCTGGAAGAAGTTCAGCCACAGCTTCTTTGTGCTGCTGCCTATTTTTGGGGATGTCCTGGTTTAGGGCAAATCTGGGAAAAAACCTCCCATGGGGTCCCCCAGCCCCGGGAAGCAAACCCACGTGGCCCCTTTCTCCCACCCCACAACCGGTTCGGGAAGTGATTTCTCTGAGAGAAGTGGAAAAAAAGCTGTTTATTTAACAGGCACAGCACTGCCCAGCACAAGAATGAACAATATCAAATTACAAAACCTCTCGCTGCTCTGAAGAGATGACAAAATTCAAAGGGTCTTTGTCCTGTGGCTGTTTGCTCCGTTTTCAATCCCTCTGGCACTGGAAAATGCCGCTGTCCAGGCTGGGCTCCCGGTAGTCCACGGGTGCAAGCTCCAGGTGTTCCCCGGAGTCCCCAGACCAGAGCAGGTTCGATCCGTTCAAGGAAAAGGGAAAGAATACAGTCCAGGAAGACCTGTCTGCTCTGGCTAGCTGGAAAGCCAAGGCCATCTGTCTTTTGTTGTCTGTCTGTGCTGTAGTCAAAACCCCATCCCGGGATGAGGGGGAGCAAGTACAGCCTCTGATAACGGACTCGGTGCTTCTTTTCCACTCACTTTTACTCTTGAATGAAATTTTAAGAATACAAAACCTGTGTATGGGCTAGGTGGACAAAAGGGGACACCATTTAACATCATGATAAACCCAGAAGAGGAGACAGCAAGGGCACGTGAAGCAAATGCTTTTTCCTGGCCCATTTTGCTGTGCCACACTCTTCTGTGGCTCCTTAGTACTTGCCAAACTCAAGTGTGCCTGCTGGTGCTTCAAGCTGACAAGGAGCACCGCCATCTGACAGTAGAGCTGAGCTTGTGCAAGAAAGAGCAGTGCCGATGAACGTGCTGCACATTTGTGTTTGTGCAACTTGCAGGGGCAAGCTCCTGACAAATGTGTTGTCCTGGCACAGTTTCTCCATGCCAGCTGCAGTGGAAAAACTTTCCGCTTGCATTCGGACCAGGAGGCGCAGGTTGCGAGGCTGAGGAGCTCGGAGAAGGCAGCCGCAAGAGGCGAGCCTCTTTCGTTCTAAACAGTGCTCTGGAGCCCTTGGCAACAGGCACAACAATCCACCTGTGCAAGAAGACGCCGGTTCATGGCTGGATGCGAGAAAGAGCGATTGCTGCGAGGGCGGCTAATAAGGAAGACACTTAGCAGGCAGCTGGCGCGCGAAGCTTTCGGAGTGCAAGAGGAACGTAGCTGCCGCTCGCCTGCTTGCTGAATGGACGCTAGCTGTCGAGTGGAAGAAGTTCGGCCACGGCTGCCTTTTACCGCAACACTTGCGCTTTCCCCTTAGACTCCGAGATGCAGAGAAATGCCCTGTGCAGCGCAGAAGCCTGCCACAGCAACGGTGGAAGAGGGCGCTGCACATCCGTGCTTGCGTGAGCGGCAGGGGTAAGCTGCACAAATATGTGTTGTGGTGGCACACGTTCTCCTCGCCAGGCTCAGCGCAAAAGCTTTCCGCTTGCATTAAGAGCAAGGAAGGCAGAAGGCGGGAGTCCGGAGCTCGGAGAAGGGAACGGCAAGAGGCGAGCCTCCTCGGGCAGAAGCCGCCTTCCGGAGCTCTTGGCAAGCGGCCAAGAAAGCATGTGTGAGCGGGAAGGTGCCGGTCGGTGTGCAGGCACTGGAAAGCGCGAGCGCTGCAGGCAGGCCAAGAAGGAAGGTGCTTCGCAGGCAGCTGGCGCGCAAAGCTTTCGAAGTGCAAGAGGAACGTAGCTGCCGCTCGCCCGCAGGCTGAATTGACGTTAGCTGTGGTCTGGAAGGTGTTGAGCCACGGCTTCCTTGTGCTGCTTGCCTGTTGCTGTTGCTGCTCTCTGCGGGAACTCCATGCTATCTCTTAGGCTCTGAAATGCTGTGGAATGCCTTGTGGCGTGCAGAAGCCTGCCACAGAAAGTGTGGAAGAGTGTACCGCAAATCCGTGTTTGTGCAATTTGCAGGCGTAAGCTGCACAAATATGTGTCTTCCTGGCACACGTTCTCCTCGCCAGACACAGTGGAAAAGCCTTCCGCTTGCATTAAGACCAAGAGATGCAGAAGCCGGGACGCCAGAGCTCGGAAAAGGGAACCGCAAGAGGCGAGCTTCTTTCGGCAGAAGCAGTGCTCCGCACCGCTGCGCAGCAGGCACAACAATCCACGTGTGCGAGACGATCCCTGTTGGATTCCGCATGCGGCAAAGAACCAACGCTGCCAGCGCGGCGAATAAGGAAGGCGTTTAGCAGGTGGCTTGTGAGCGAAGATTTCGGACTGCAAGAGGAACATAGCCACGGCTAGCCCGCTTGACGAATTGACATTAGCTGTGGTCTGGAAGAAGTTCAGCCACAGCTTCTTTGTGCTGCTGCCTATTTTTGGGGATGTCCTGGTTTAGGGCAAATCTGGGAAAAAACCTCCCATGGGGTCCCCCAGCCCCGGGAAGCAAACCCACGTGGCCCCTTTCTCCCACCCCACAACCGGTTCGGGAAGTGATTTCTCTGAGAGAAGTGGAAAAAAAGCTGTTTATTTAACAGGCACAGCACTGCCCAGCACAAGAATGAACAATATCAAATTACAAAACCTCTCGCTGCTCTGAAGAGATGACAAAATTCAAAGGGTCTTTGTCCTGTGGCTGTTTGCTCCGTTTTCAATCCCTCTGGCACTGGAAAATGCCGCTGTCCAGGCTGGGCTCCCGGTAGTCCACGGGTGCAAGCTCCAGGTGTTCCCCGGAGTCCCCAGACCAGAGCAGGTTCGATCCGTTCAAGGAAAAGGGAAAGAATACAGTCCAGGAAGACCTGTCTGCTCTGGCTAGCTGGAAAGCCAAGGCCATCTGTCTTTTGTTGTCTGTCTGTGCTGTAGTCAAAACCCCATCCCGGGATGAGGGGGAGCAAGTACAGCCTCTGATAACGGACTCGGTGCTTCTTTTCCACTCACTTTTACTCTTGAATGAAATTTTAAGAATACAAAACCTGTGTATGGGCTAGGTGGACAAAAGGGGACACCATTTAACATCATGATAAACCCAGAAGAGGAGACAGCAAGGGCACGTGAAGCAAATGCTTTTTCCTGGCCCATTTTGCTGTGCCACACTCTTCTGTGGCTCCTTAGTACTTGCCAAACTCAAGTGTGCCTGCTGGTGCTTCAAGCTGACAAGGAGCACCGCCATCTGACAGTAGAGCTGAGCTTGTGCAAGAAAGAGCAGTGCCGATGAACGTGCTGCACATTTGTGTTTGTGCAACTTGCAGGGGCAAGCTCCTGACAAATGTGTTGTCCTGGCACAGTTTCTCCATGCCAGCTGCAGTGGAAAAACTTTCCGCTTGCATTCGGACCAGGAGGCGCAGGTTGCGAGGCTGAGGAGCTCGGAGAAGGCAGCCGCAAGAGGCGAGCCTCTTTCGTTCTAAACAGTGCTCTGGAGCCCTTGGCAACAGGCACAACAATCCACCTGTGCAAGAAGACGCCGGTTCATGGCTGGATGCGAGAAAGAGCGATTGCTGCGAGGGCGGCTAATAAGGAAGACACTTAGCAGGCAGCTGGCGCGCGAAGCTTTCGGAGTGCAAGAGGAACGTAGCTGCCGCTCGCCTGCTTGCTGAATGGACGCTAGCTGTCGAGTGGAAGAAGTTCGGCCACGGCTGCCTTTTACCGCAACACTTGCGCTTTCCCCTTAGACTCCGAGATGCAGAGAAATGCCCTGTGCAGCGCAGAAGCCTGCCACAGCAACGGTGGAAGAGGGCGCTGCACATCCGTGCTTGCGTGAGCGGCAGGGGTAAGCTGCACAAATATGTGTTGTGGTGGCACACGTTCTCCTCGCCAGGCTCAGCGCAAAAGCTTTCCGCTTGCATTAAGAGCAAGGAAGGCAGAAGGCGGGAGTCCGGAGCTCGGAGAAGGGAACGGCAAGAGGCGAGCCTCCTCGGGCAGAAGCCGCCTTCCGGAGCTCTTGGCAAGCGGCCAAGAAAGCATGTGTGAGCGGGAAGGTGCCGGTCGGTGTGCAGGCACTGGAAAGCGCGAGCGCTGCAGGCAGGCCAAGAAGGAAGGTGCTTCGCAGGCAGCTGGCGCGCAAAGCTTTCGAAGTGCAAGAGGAACGTAGCTGCCGCTCGCCCGCAGGCTGAATTGACGTTAGCTGTGGTCTGGAAGGTGTTGAGCCACGGCTTCCTTGTGCTGCTTGCCTGTTGCTGTTGCTGCTCTCTGCGGGAACTCCATGCTATCTCTTAGGCTCTGAAATGCTGTGGAATGCCTTGTGGCGTGCAGAAGCCTGCCACAGAAAGTGTGGAAGAGTGTACCGCAAATCCGTGTTTGTGCAATTTGCAGGCGTAAGCTGCACAAATATGTGTCTTCCTGGCACACGTTCTCCTCGCCAGACACAGTGGAAAAGCCTTCCGCTTGCATTAAGACCAAGAGATGCAGAAGCCGGGACGCCAGAGCTCGGAAAAGGGAACCGCAAGAGGCGAGCTTCTTTCGGCAGAAGCAGTGCTCCGCACCGCTGCGCAGCAGGCACAACAATCCACGTGTGCGAGACGATCCCTGTTGGATTCCGCATGCGGCAAAGAACCAACGCTGCCAGCGCGGCGAATAAGGAAGGCGTTTAGCAGGTGGCTTGTGAGCGAAGATTTCGGACTGCAAGAGGAACATAGCCACGGCTAGCCCGCTTGACGAATTGACATTAGCTGTGGTCTGGAAGAAGTTCAGCCACAGCTTCTTTGTGCTGCTGCCTATTTTTGGGGATGTCCTGGTTTAGGGCAAATCTGGGAAAAAACCTCCCATGGGGTCCCCCAGCCCCGGGAAGCAAACCCACGTGGCCCCTTTCTCCCACCCCACAACCGGTTCGGGAAGTGATTTCTCTGAGAGAAGTGGAAAAAAAGCTGTTTATTTAACAGGCACAGCACTGCCCAGCACAAGAATGAACAATATCAAATTACAAAACCTCTCGCTGCTCTGAAGAGATGACAAAATTCAAAGGGTCTTTGTCCTGTGGCTGTTTGCTCCGTTTTCAATCCCTCTGGCACTGGAAAATGCCGCTGTCCAGGCTGGGCTCCCGGTAGTCCACGGGTGCAAGCTCCAGGTGTTCCCCGGAGTCCCCAGACCAGAGCAGGTTCGATCCGTTCAAGGAAAAGGGAAAGAATACAGTCCAGGAAGACCTGTCTGCTCTGGCTAGCTGGAAAGCCAAGGCCATCTGTCTTTTGTTGTCTGTCTGTGCTGTAGTCAAAACCCCATCCCGGGATGAGGGGGAGCAAGTACAGCCTCTGATAACGGACTCGGTGCTTCTTTTCCACTCACTTTTACTCTTGAATGAAATTTTAAGAATACAAAACCTGTGTATGGGCTAGGTGGACAAAAGGGGACACCATTTAACATCATGATAAACCCAGAAGAGGAGACAGCAAGGGCACGTGAAGCAAATGCTTTTTCCTGGCCCATTTTGCTGTGCCACACTCTTCTGTGGCTCCTTAGTACTTGCCAAACTCAAGTGTGCCTGCTGGTGCTTCAAGCTGACAAGGAGCACCGCCATCTGACAGTAGAGCTGAGCTTGTGCAAGAAAGAGCAGTGCCGATGAACGTGCTGCACATTTGTGTTTGTGCAACTTGCAGGGGCAAGCTCCTGACAAATGTGTTGTCCTGGCACAGTTTCTCCATGCCAGCTGCAGTGGAAAAACTTTCCGCTTGCATTCGGACCAGGAGGCGCAGGTTGCGAGGCTGAGGAGCTCGGAGAAGGCAGCCGCAAGAGGCGAGCCTCTTTCGTTCTAAACAGTGCTCTGGAGCCCTTGGCAACAGGCACAACAATCCACCTGTGCAAGAAGACGCCGGTTCATGGCTGGATGCGAGAAAGAGCGATTGCTGCGAGGGCGGCTAATAAGGAAGACACTTAGCAGGCAGCTGGCGCGCGAAGCTTTCGGAGTGCAAGAGGAACGTAGCTGCCGCTCGCCTGCTTGCTGAATGGACGCTAGCTGTCGAGTGGAAGAAGTTCGGCCACGGCTGCCTTTTACCGCAACACTTGCGCTTTCCCCTTAGACTCCGAGATGCAGAGAAATGCCCTGTGCAGCGCAGAAGCCTGCCACAGCAACGGTGGAAGAGGGCGCTGCACATCCGTGCTTGCGTGAGCGGCAGGGGTAAGCTGCACAAATATGTGTTGTGGTGGCACACGTTCTCCTCGCCAGGCTCAGCGCAAAAGCTTTCCGCTTGCATTAAGAGCAAGGAAGGCAGAAGGCGGGAGTCCGGAGCTCGGAGAAGGGAACGGCAAGAGGCGAGCCTCCTCGGGCAGAAGCCGCCTTCCGGAGCTCTTGGCAAGCGGCCAAGAAAGCATGTGTGAGCGGGAAGGTGCCGGTCGGTGTGCAGGCACTGGAAAGCGCGAGCGCTGCAGGCAGGCCAAGAAGGAAGGTGCTTCGCAGGCAGCTGGCGCGCAAAGCTTTCGAAGTGCAAGAGGAACGTAGCTGCCGCTCGCCCGCAGGCTGAATTGACGTTAGCTGTGGTCTGGAAGGTGTTGAGCCACGGCTTCCTTGTGCTGCTTGCCTGTTGCTGTTGCTGCTCTCTGCGGGAACTCCATGCTATCTCTTAGGCTCTGAAATGCTGTGGAATGCCTTGTGGCGTGCAGAAGCCTGCCACAGAAAGTGTGGAAGAGTGTACCGCAAATCCGTGTTTGTGCAATTTGCAGGCGTAAGCTGCACAAATATGTGTCTTCCTGGCACACGTTCTCCTCGCCAGACACAGTGGAAAAGCCTTCCGCTTGCATTAAGACCAAGAGATGCAGAAGCCGGGACGCCAGAGCTCGGAAAAGGGAACCGCAAGAGGCGAGCTTCTTTCGGCAGAAGCAGTGCTCCGCACCGCTGCGCAGCAGGCACAACAATCCACGTGTGCGAGACGATCCCTGTTGGATTCCGCATGCGGCAAAGAACCAACGCTGCCAGCGCGGCGAATAAGGAAGGCGTTTAGCAGGTGGCTTGTGAGCGAAGATTTCGGACTGCAAGAGGAACATAGCCACGGCTAGCCCGCTTGACGAATTGACATTAGCTGTGGTCTGGAAGAAGTTCAGCCACAGCTTCTTTGTGCTGCTGCCTATTTTTGGGGATGTCCTGGTTTAGGGCAAATCTGGGAAAAAACCTCCCATGGGGTCCCCCAGCCCCGGGAAGCAAACCCACGTGGCCCCTTTCTCCCACCCCACAACA